>NC_025996.2:116444377-116525463 GCF_000442705.2 Elaeis guineensis
ATTCAATAATATGATGACTTAGTTAAGTCTCTCTGTCAATAGTCAGGTTAGCCAGCCAAAGTCAGGCCTGATTATTTGATAGTTGAATTCATAAGTATGATCATGTTAATGGTTGGACCAAACTAGGGCTTGCAGAGAAGATCAAAGTCAATTGAAAAATTACCTGGGGCTAAATCAATTACTAAAAATTATTTTGATAAAATAATTGGTTAAGAACCTACCATAGACGTACATGGGTGAGCTGGTCAAAGTCAAACTCATGTATAGTCCGTGTGGATTTTAGTACCCACTAAGAAATTAGAGTAATTTCTCGGATTGGAGGTAGAGGCTACGAATTCGAATAAAATAGTTAGAGAACCTTTAGACTAAAGTTTCAAATCTTTAGGCTCAATCAATTTATAAATATAAAGGTCTTGTATTTTTTTTCAGTTATGGCTAGATGTCCATTACTCCATTCGCTGTTTGATAGTGACTTATAGGATTTAACTTCGATAATTGATATCAAAAGTTGCAAATAGTTCTAGAGCACGAATGGATTCTACATATGATTATGGATCCAGCATTTGATGTTCCCACGTCCAACACATATGATGCGATCAAAGGCACTTATTAGAAGTGGCCAAATGATCATATCATCGTGTGGTGTTATTGAGAGTAGTAAAGAACACGAATTTAATTATAAATTCAATGATGCTTAGTGGAAGAAAATTCTTCAATATTGAAGGAGTTCTTTCACACCTTTAAAGATGTATCTTCAGTAAAGTAATAATTTTAAAAAAAAAGAAAAAAAGATAGAAAAGAGTCGTGCTTGGGCTAATGAGTCTGAACTAACAAAAAAGTCTAAGATTAACTTAGTCTGGCAGAGTCTCTTGATCCGAACAGGCAAAAGAAACAAATCAGCAAAGGGTTGTTGACAAGTACTTATATGATAATACTTTATGATTTCTCTATCTGTGACACTACTACCTAGATATTGAATATGAAAGTCTATGCAAACTATTGCAATGACTTTAGGTTAGTAGAAAGATTGAAAATAGCAAGAGATTTCTGAACGTTGGAGATGGAAGTTATGTTCCAATCCTGATTTTAGAAATCATCGAGCCTATTTTCAATTCTAATAATATTATTTTAGTGATTATCACTATTGTCTAATGATTTTGTGATATCATTATGAATGATATCAAAATCATGTGGACAACTGAGAAATGACATTTATGAATAGTCACAGTCTGTTAATATATTGTACACAATCAAATAAACTCCCTAAAAGATAATGTCATGAAAGCCTACCTTTGGCAATTTAAGCTTGATCATATAAATAAGAATAAGATCAATAGAAAATAATTTTTGAAGTCAATGATTGTGAATTATTGTCATCCTATCAATCCTATCTTCTTAGTAAGATGATCAAGTCACCTTTTGCTGGAAAAGGTGAACGAGCCAATGATGTTCTGAATCTAATACATACTGATGTATTGGATCTATGAACATATTTGCCATAAATTTTGGACTATTTGAAAAGTTCAAATGATTCTATAAGAAGATAGAGAAATAAACTGAAAAAAGCATTGAAACCTTTTGGTCAGACCAAAGAGGAGAAAGCCCTTCCAATGAGTTTTTTGATATATCTAAAAGAGAATAAGATTCTCTTTTATTGTAATCGACTTTGTTAGATATAGTTCAATCCATGATGGGATTTATAAGTCTATCAATCTATTTTTATGATTATACTCTTAAGACCATTTGTCATGTTCTGAATTAGATTCTAAACTAATCAGTCGCAAGGACTCTATATGAGATATGAACTAGGTTAAGCTGATATTCTCTTACCTTAAGGTTTGAGAGTGTTTGATTTATGTCAAGCAATTACAGATCAATTAGCTTGGATCTTGGTCCTATATGTATTATTTTGTAGGATAATTTCAAAGAATCTAAAGGATATAACTTCTACCATACTAAAGAACAAGAGTTGTTCGATATTCTTTTTAGAAAAAGAATACCTTAGTGAAGGTACTGATGCCTTTAATATGAAACTTATGAAGTTCGACAGATAGAAGAATCGACATAATCTAGTGAACCCATTGAAGCAGATTTGATCAGATCAAACTCGAAATCAGTTGTAAAGGCACCATTAAAGAGATCTGGTAGAGTACCACGTCCGTCGGATAGATACTTCGGTATCTAGTTTCGGGACATGATCCTGTTGAAGTTGATGAAAACAACAAGGATTTGATCATCTACATGGATGCCATACAGAGATTTGATTTCGATTAATGGCTTAGAGCCATAGGTCCGAAATGAAGTCCATAAAGATCAACAGTGTATGGACATTCATTGATTCACTCGAAGGGTAAAGCCCATAGAGTGTAAGTGGATCTTTAATAGGATCAGAGTAGCATAGATGAGAAGGTGGAGACCTACAAAGCTCGTCTGGTTGCCTAAGGATATTGTCAACATTATGGTATTGACCATAATAAGATATTTTCTCTTATGAAAATGCTAAATATTTAAAGTTAGAACATATATTTTGATAAGTGATCAAAATGCATGGCTTTGTTAAGAATGAAAAACCCTGCAAATACAAATAGAGTAATAGTTCTATGAGTATATTTCTTGTCTTGTATGTGAATAAAATTTCTTAATCGAGAATGACATTTCTTACATTACAGAGAATAAAAATTTTGCTATTATCATAGTTCTCTACCAAAGACTTTGGAAAAAGTATCTCTCATCCTAGTGATGAAGATCTATAGAGATAGATCTAAGGGGTTGCTTGAATTTTTTCAGTCCAACATATATAGGATGTTTATGAATAGAATTTATTCTATCATGTACACCATATATGAGATCAGATATGTTATACTCACTAGGATAGTGAGTGGATACTTGCAAGATCTGGATGAGAATCACTGAAAAGTCATCCTTAAGTATTTGAGAAATACTAAAATCAATGACTTGGTTATAGAGAATCTGACTTAAAACTTGTAGAGTATGACTCCAGTTTTTAGTTGGACATAATAATAGCAAGAATGTATCAGAATACATCCTTACCCTAAATAATGGAGCAATCTACTGGAAAGGTTTCAAGCAAAAAAATATAGTCAAATTCAAATTACGAGGCAGTATGCATTGCAATATTTGATGCTTACAAGAAAGCTATATGATTGTACAGGTTCACTGAAAATCTAGGACTGACACCCTCCGATGATAGTCCTGCTGTATTGTACAACATCAGAATCATAGCTCATGCCAAGAAGCCAAAGTCCCATTAGCTTACCAAGTATTTTGCATCCCTATCACCTTATTCAAAAAATTTATTAAGGTGACGTCAATCTTTAGAAGATTGATAGAACAGAGAACATGACCAACCCATTTACTAAAATCTTGATATCTAGGAGTTTTGAGATGATAAATCGAAGATGGATATATGATACTATACTGATTGACTTTAGTCACTATAAGAAAAAAGGGTTTCCATGATGTTAAAAAATTGAAACATCGCAAAAATATAAATTATTTGGCGATGTTATGAAACATCGATGAGATAGATCATTTACGACGTTTGGATAAACATCGTGAATTGTAACATCTTTGTATGACATTTGAAGCTAAAACATCATATTTTGATTAATTTTTTTATTTAATTTTTTTATCTAATTTTTTATCTAATTTTTTTATACCTGCTTTGCATTCAAATTTTTTTTGTTTTGCCCACCGTTAACCCCAGTTCAAATTAATTAAACATCCCAATATTCCTCTTTTTTTTTTTTCTTTTTTTTTTTACCACCGTTCACCCAACTGGCGCCCATCCCAAATATTTCCCAAATATTTTTCATTTTCAAAACCAGCCCTAAAATAATTTCCCCTCCCTCCTCTTCTCGATCGATCGAGTAGCCTCCGCCTCTTCCCCTCCCCAACGTACGCTGCAGCCGGCCCTCTCCTCCGACGAGCACCTCCCTCCCTCCTCTTCCCCTCCCCAAACAATCTCTGCACGTTGTTCTCTTGTTCGTCATCCTCTCTGCACCGTCTCCTTCGACGAGCGCCTCCCTCCCTCCTCTTCCCCTCCTCGAGCAATCTCTGCATGCCGTTCCCTTGTTCGTCATCCTCTCTGCACCCTCTCCTCTGACGAGCACAGTTCCCCTCCCCGACGACCTCTCTGCTAGTCGGCCGCATGCTCTCCTCACTGCACGACATTCGCCTCCTCTCTGCACGGACCGTCGAAGAGTCCCACCACCGATCGCTGCCTCTCTGTTCGTCATTGGGTCCTGTCCATCCACCGTCTACCTATTTCCATCCGTCTCTCTGATTTTTCATCCACCGTCTTCTGAAAGGTATCACAGACAAGCATACAGAGTTCATTCTTTCTTTCATTTATGCAGTGAAATATTTATCATTTGATTCGATATAAGAAAGTAATTAAAGGCAAGGGGTCAGTTCCTGACCATTCTACCAAAGAATTTGTAACTCTGTTTGTAGAGTCTTTATAACCAGCCATGTCAGGCCTTCGATATCTATAAATTACTGCATACGAAAATGAAGGTTGCTGCTAATTTGTTGGCTAGCTGGTACAATGAATGTGTGGGTCTCATAGTTGAGTGCTCCCCTTCATTCCGAGTTTTTTCTATTTTTTGATAAAATAGACTTGTATACTCCTTGCTATTGTTTATATCTGTAGAATTTTATACATTAGTTGCAATTGATCGAGTTTATAATCATGCTTTCTTTTTGCCAGTGATGCCATACCTGTTTGTTGCTCAATTATCATTTGTGACTATGTCTGAATTTATTGAATGTTAATGGGGTTTACTAATGGTTGATGTTCATCCTTTTTCTGAACCATTGGCCTCATATGGACTAGCTATATATAAAGCACGCATTGTTTGCAGCATGTTAGTTGCATTGAAAATGATTGTAATATTGTGGTGAACAAATTGATAATGTAAAATGGCACCCTCTTTCTGGGCTTTGTTTCTTTTCTTTCTTGCGTGTGGATATACTGGATGAATTTGATTGTCATGTAGATTCCTTCTTTAGATGTCATGTAATATTATCATCTTTGCAATGAGTTTGATTCAACCTTGCAGCTGGAATGCAGCTGGTGCACTTTTGACTTCTTGATCATATTAATAGCTCAGTAGAAAATTTCTTGCCTAAAACTGGAAATGATGGTTCAGTAGCTTCATATTTTTCCCTATGCATTTTTTGAAATGTCACTCAAGTTAAATACTGGCCTACAATCTTAGAATCATGCTGTGATATTGAAGTCATGGACTTTTGACTCCTGTATGTTGTGTTTCTTTTTCTTATCTAGTTTTAATTTTGATTTTGTGCAGATGCTTTTTTGACAGCATGCTATCTTAGGTAATACTTGTCATATTTAATAAACAAATGTATCCTCATATGATGCCTCATTTTCAGGTCCAAATCAAAGAAATTCCTCTCTAGCTTGGGTTTAATTAGATCAGACTCTTGAGATCTTTGGTACAATAAAATTACAAGGTTGCTTCTGATTTCCATGGAATTCACCATGTACTAGTTTCAGAACATACTATCTAAGCTTCCTTTCACCTTGGCTTAGGCCTTGAATGAATGCCAATGTCTTTGCAAAATTACAAATGAAGAATTGTTGGATGCTGAAATAGAATGAGTTTTCTTCCTCGGTCTGGCTTTCCATTGTCATTCTTACATTCTATCCATTATTTATGCCAACACTAAAGAAAAAATTTCAATAGTTCTGAAACTTTTGTCTTACTATGCTATTTTGCAAAATTTTGGAAAACTTCTTCCTTGACTGACAAATATTAATGTGGAAGGCTTCTTATGGATTGAGTTATAAGTTCTATCAATCTATTTCTCTGCTATGTCTAAATGTTTTCATGCAGTTTTTTGTACATGTGGTAATGATGGATTAGAAAAGGGATTGCTGGCTACAAATAAATAATAAGTCAACTAGAGGTTTACTCAATCTAGTACAATTGAACTATTACAATATCATAGACTGGAAAGGGACTTCTGATTGCTCCAGTAAGCATGTGGAATTGAGTAGAAGGGTAATGGCAAGTTAAAACTAAAACATTATGTTCTTTGGATATATAGTTGAGATACTTTCTCTCAGGCATGTTGGACAGTCTGACAATAGGTACAGACTGCAGCATAGGATATGCCATTTTGGTTCTCATGTATGGAACATGCTAATCAGGGTGAGCTTTGGTGCAATAATTAGGTTAATCCATTGTTATCTGGAGATCATATATTCGAAACATGGAAACTGTCTCTCTGCATTCGGGGGTAAGGCTGTCGGTCTCACAATGATGGGATTCATGCATTGGCTCACCCTTTATGGCATGTGTTAATCCTTTCCTAGGGATGAAAAATATCCCAAATGTGCTGTAGAAACTTAAGGCTTTCTTTTTAAAAGCAATTGCTTATTAAAAATATTTTATGTTCAAGCACAATGTTCCACCTAATTAGATTTTTCATTTAAATTGGCATCATTAGGTGTGCCTTTAAATGGTGCAAGGCACAGTGACTTGTATGATTTTTGCTAGTTGGTGTTCTAAAGTTTATTTGTATCGATTTTGTAGTCATAAATTTTAGTTTCATTGTTGACCTTCTTCTGACGGATAGAGCAACTTGCACTTCTTTGAACACTGCATTTTAAGAGGGTATAAGCTTTAATATGGTATACATTCCCTATTTAAATATACATGGGCTGTGTGTACATATACATGTACGTATATGTATACATATGTATGTATGCATGTATGTCTATGCGAGTGAGAGAGAGAGAGAGAGACAGAGAGAGAGAGAGAGGGAGATATTATAAAAAAGTAGAAAAATTTTTAGTTATGAGTTGTAGGAGACTGCAAACATTTAGAGATTTAATTCAGTCAAATACTTGAGCTAAATAAATAATTCATATTTTACTGTGTTAATGCCTGCTCTACTGCTTTTATTCCTTTGCTCTTTATTTCTTGCCATTTTTTTTGTAAAGATATGATCTAAATAGCATATTTGCCAAAGTTTGTTTGGATTTTAATGATAGGTATTTGTATGTAACATGGATAAGCATTGGATGAATTATGTTAAGTTCTCTCGTGAATACATAGAGGGAGTCAAATCGTTTATGACTTTTGTGGCTCAAAACAAGGGCAAAGATTGTGAAATTCAGTGTCCTTATTCATATTGCTTGAACATTTATACGAAGCCTCAAGAGAATGTCTTCGACCATCTATTGAGATTTGGCATAGATCAATCATACACCTGATGGATATTTTATGGCGAACGGGCAGAATTTTAATTTTTCAATAATCAAGATAGATTTTCATTTATAGATACAGAAAGTGACTGGCCAGATGATGACTCAAATGAGGATGATGATGATAGGATAAGAGACTTGTTACATGACGTCGGTAGTTTCTTTAACGATTGTCCTATTGAGAAAAACTTGGGGGCTTCTACAGATGCTAGCTATTCTTGTACCGATGTCTTTAATGATTTATTGATGGAAGCTACCGAAGAGCTATATTCGAGATATACAAAATTTTTAAAATTATCATTTATTATAAAGTTGCTCCATTTGAAAGTGTACAACAAATGGAGTAATAAGTCTTTTGATATGCTATTGTCATTGCTAAGAGATGTCTTGCCTAATGGTCAATCCTTGCCAAAGTCTTACTATGCAGCAAATCGCTTCCTATGGAATTGGGGTCTGGGTTATGTGCCAATACATGCATGTAAATATGACTATGCTCTTTTTTGGAAATGAGTATGAAAACTGTGGCAGTTGTCTAAAGTGTAGAACATCGAGATGGATGATTAATGATGGTAAGGGTGAGAAGATTTCTTATAAAGTATTACGATACTTTCTGTTGAAGTTTAGACTGCAACGATTATTTATGTCAAGAAAAATAGCTAAAAAAATGAGATGGCACAGAGATAGACTTAGAAGTGAAAGTAACATCATGATTCATCCATTTGATGGTGAAGTTTGAAAGAGTTTTGACAAATAGTATGAATCCCGTAATGTGAGGCTTGGCCTAGCAACGGATGGATTCAATCCATTTGGCAATATGTCTAATGCCTATAGTATGTGGGCTGTTGTTCTTTTGGTATATAATTTACCCCCTTGGATGTGCATGGATGAGTCATTCTTTATATTGTCACCACTTATTTTGGGTCCAAAAGCATCGGGCAGAGACATTGATGTCTACTTAAAGCCATTAGTAGATGAGTTGAATGAGTTATGGAATAAGGGTATTGATATTTTCGATGCTTCATATAGCAAAAACTTTCGAATGCATGCAGTTCTATTATGGACTATTAATAATTTTCCAGCCTATGGTAGTATTTCTGAATGGGTCACTAAAGGGTACATGGCATGTTCTGTTTGTAATAAGCATACCCCTTCTCATAAATTGAGAAGCAAGATTAGTTATCTAAGCCATCGGTGTTTTCTTCCTCATGACCATGCATGGAGAAAGAGCAAGAGGTTTGATGGCAAGGTGGACTATCGACCCTCACCTATCTTACTAACTGGAGATGATGTGATGTAACAACTATCCCATTTGAAGAACGTAAACTATGAAAAATATCTTAATAATAAAAAGAGATCGAGATCAGCAGAAGAGTTGAATTGGACAAAAAAGAGTATTCTTTTTGAGTTGCCATATTGGTGTTAGTTGAGATTGAGGCATAACCTTGATGTTATACATATTGAAAAAAATATTTGTGACAATATCCTTTGTACTTTGTTATATCTTGAAGGTAAAACGAAAGATACTATCAAGGCTAGACTCGACTTGGAAGACATGAAAATTCAAAAAGAATTACACTTGATGAAGTGAAATGATGGATCCTACATAATTTCTCCTGCATGCTACACAATGTCGAACATTGAAAAGAAAGTTTCTGTGAGTTTCTTAAAGGGATAAAATTTTTGGATGGGTATGCATCTGACATATCTCGATGTGTCAATGTTGAAGAAAAGAAGATTATGGGACTAAAAATCCATGATTGTCATATTCTCCTACAAAGCATTCTTCCTATAGGCACACGTGGAATCTTGAAGAAGGATGTGACAACTGCTTTAATGGAGTTAGGTGACTTCTTCCATAGAATATGTCGTCGAACTTTGATTGTAGATGACATCGAGAAGATGTGTACAGACATATCCTTGATATTATGTAAACTTGAAATGATTTTTTGCCAACTTTCTTTGATGTGATGGTACATTTGACTGTCATTGGCCAAATGAAGTCTTGCTAGGTGGACCAGTAGCATATCGGTGGATGTATCCAATCGAGAGGTATTATAGTAACTTTTTTAGATTCTGAATTCTGAATTTAGGTAATTATTTATGTTATATAATTATTCTAAATTTTGAATTTATATTTCTTGGCTCTCTAAAGAGATTTGTTCAAAATAAATCTCATCCAGAAGGATCTATTGCTGAGGCATATGTAGTCAAGGAATGTTTGATATTTTGTTTTATGTACCTTCGAGGTATTGAGACCCATTTTAATATGGATGAGTGAAACAATGATAAAGCCAATGATGGTGATATAACAATATTTTTCTAACAAGTTAGGATATTTGGAGCAACTCAGTTTGTTTCCCTATCCAAAGAAGAGCAAGATATGGCTCATTGGTATGTGCTTACCAATTGTGAAGAGATGGAGCCTTATTTTGAGTAAGTTCTTACTACCTAAATTTTATTATTAAATATTTGATATAAAAATATGGTACTAAACAATATCTTTTTGCTAGAGAGCATAAGATTGAGCTGATGGAGCAAAGTTCATTAAATGTTGAGAATAGACATAGAAAACAATTTTCTTTGTGGATAAAGCATTAGGTGAGAACACAAACTTTACAAATTGTCTGTGTGCATACATATTATTTTTTATATATTCAACTAATATAATTTATTTTACATAATGGTAGATGGCAAATTGTACACGCCAAGAGAGAAAAGAAGAATCGAGTCTTTATATGCGTTAGCATGTGGACCTCATGTTTTGGTACAAAAGTACTCAGGATGTATTGCAAAGGGTGTGCGATTCCACACTGAAGTTTGTGATTCCTGTAAAAAGTCACAAAATAGTGGTGTTGTAGTAAAAGGAAACCATGGAGATGATATCTTCGATTTTTTTGGGGTATTAACCGACATTATTCAGTTGGATAATGTCAAGGGTAAAAGTGTTGTTCTTTTTAAGTGCAAGTGGTTCGATCTTGGATTTAGAAATGCTAATGTGAGGATAGATGAAAATGTGCAAAGAATAAATATAACTAGATTATGGTATAAGAATGATCCATTTATTCTTGTGAACCAAACAAAGCAAGTTTATTATTTACAAGACATGAAACTGGGACAAAACTGGCATGTTGTATAAGAATGTCAGCATAAACATGTATATGACATCCCTATTGATGCAACAATAGAGGAAGATTTCGATGATGAAGAGGGTATTGGAATGACTCCTGCAGATATCGAGGAATGTCATATAGAGTCATTAGATAGAGATGATGTCGAACCTGATGTAGTAGATGACACTTTGTTGAATACAATGCGAGGTTTACATGATGAAGTAGAAGAGTTAGCAACAAGGGATAGCGAGGATGAAGATGATACCTTGGTAGAATATTGCACCGAACATGATGATGAATAGAATGATAATGACAATGACCATGATAATAATTTATTTTAATTCCCAACTATCTAATGTCATGCAGCAAATTATTGTTTCATTGGTGTCGCTGATTTGGAGTTGGTAGGTGCATCTTACTGGTATATTTCTGACTGCAACATTGTCATTTTTTCTCTTTCTCTAACTATTATTTTCCTGTGATACACATGTACTTGGCCTATGCAATGAATATCTTAAAGTTGACTTTAGTTGATTTAGTTTAAAATCTTGACATTGATTTCATTTGACTATATATTTGCAGGTATTCTTATGGCACCAGGATTATCTAAGAAAAAAAGAAAAGTACCAACAACCATCGATCCAGATCCACTGCATTCCACTCATCAGCCAGCAATCTAGGGAATGGCCTTGCCATCACAGTTATGGTCAAGGTACCAGCAACTTCTTTAGAGTCGTAACACCATGATTACACCACCTTCCTCTCAGTCACCACCAACTCATATTCCACCAGCTTCTCTAGATCCGGCACCATCAGAAGTCACACCTTCAGCTCCATCTCTGGCTGATGTTGCACCCCTTCTATCTAGATACCAGCAACTTCTTCAGAGTCATGGTATTGTGGGTCCACCATCTTCCTCTCAATTACCATCAGCCCATGTTCATCAGCTTCTCTAGGTCCAACACTACCAGAAGTCGCACCTCCTGCTCCACCACCTTCCTCTCAATCGCCACGAGTTCATACACCACATACCTAGCCAGAGCCTATTGACCACACCATCCTACCATGGATGTGACTCCTGATGTTAGCTCTATAGGTAGGAATCATTATAAACCTATTTTTATGAATATTGCTTAATTTTTTTCAAATTAATATTTTTATTGTTGCTTGCTTATCTTGTAGGGTCCACGAGCATGGATGGATGCAAGAAAAGAGGTTGTACTAGAGGGGTTGGGTTAAGTAAGATAAACAAGACCCTTGGTAAGAAAATGAAGATCAATATCTCAAAAAAGAAGGGCGACCTACTAATGCTGTTCAATCTGCGAAGCTATCAAATGAGCTTGGTATGATAGCTCAAAATATCTTACCTATCAAGCCTAGATGGACCAAATTAACAGAGGTGGAGATATAGATTGCATTTGACCAACTAGAGGTAATTAGAGATCATTATAGTTGCATTTGTATTCTATGCATATTTATTAACTAGTATTTAATACTTGTTTGCAGCAAAAACTAGATGTCAAGGGTTTAAGGACGGATGAGGAAGTTTGTACTAGCTCAAGAAGTTTCTTTCATTGAAGTCAAAGGATCCAAGATATCGCTTCATATGCATTACATTAATTATGGAAAGGACTCAAAGCCAAGTACAGTGAGCATAGCAGAGTGGATAGATCTTTGTACTTACTGGAGCAAGGAAAAGACACAGGTCAGTATAACTTGTATTATGTTTGCATATAAAAATATCTCCTTTAAATTTAGGTTGACTGGCATAAAATTTTTTATCTTTTCAGATAACATGTGAGCATAACAAAAAATCTAGAAGTTTTGTCAAGTGCCAAGCAAACATCGGGTCAAAAGCTTTTGTACCTATACAGCATCAAATTATGAGATATTGTACTTTCATTATGACTAATATCATTTGACATTTAAGTTTCTTGCAATAGTAACTTATCTTTTAAACAGAGTGAGAATGAATTGAATGGAGAAGAGTGCAATCGAATTATGTTGTGGTATCGTACTCATTACACCTCAGATCATGGTGATACTCCAGGTAGATGGACAACTCTCGAGTGTGAGGCAAAATGGGTGAGAACAAAAATAAAATTATGATTACTATTTTAAGTGAGCTTACTTTTTATTTTGTAATAAATTCTCTTTAAATTTTGTTAGAATAAAATGATGCAGGTGCTAGACCATTCCATATCTGATGGACATCCTATGACACCAGACCAGATATGCGATAAAGTTTTAGGGACTAGATCAGATTATGTCTATGGTTGGGAGTTGGATCTCATTCAGAAGGACAGAGTTCTTCTTTTATATCTAAGAAGAGATTTCAAAAGGAGTTGGAGCAGTCACAAAAGCATAATGAAGAGATGAAGAATGAGATTGTAGACATTAAAGCACAGATGGAGTGTCAACAAAAGATTTTGGAAGCTTTATACGCATCACAGAATATTTCTTT
Source organism: Elaeis guineensis (assembly GCF_000442705.2). NCBI lineage: Eukaryota > Viridiplantae > Streptophyta > Magnoliopsida > Arecales > Arecaceae > Elaeis > Elaeis guineensis. Next base: position 116,457,210 of record NC_025996.2, read on the forward strand.
ATCAGATTTATGATGTAAGTTACTTAAGTTATTTTTTTAATATATCCTTAACTCCATTTTATAAGCATAATGGAACAATATATGTATTTTGTTACTGTAATATATAGAAAATTAATTGATTACATTTTTCTTTTTAATAAGGATCCCATGATTCAAGAACTTGTGAAGGTGTGGTTTTGAGGACATGCATGGCAGAGAGGCCTTTTGTGCTTTGGATTGTCAACTTATGAACTATTTGTTTTGTTATAGACAGTTGGATAATGAGTTTGTTTGCTTTTAGTTAGAGGTGAATTGTTTACTTTTGTTAGAGACATAGTCTCTTGATGCTTTTAGTTAGAAATACCATCTCTTTGGATGTCTGGATAATTTACATTTTGGATTATAAACTGTGTATGGATTCATCTTGATTATGAATTGTATGTGAGTTCATATTTCAATTGTTGAATGATTTGTTGATTAAAAATGGATGATTTACTTGATATTTGAATATATACCATGAAATATAATATTTTATATAGGTTATGATCCATTAATGAGGCAAAATTTGGCTATCATCCTTGTCGCAAAATGTTCCATGACATCAAAAATCCTCATTCATTCTACGATGTTGGGAAAATATTGCCCAATCAATTATATTTCATGACGTTTGTCAAATGTCACAAAAGATATTTCTTCCATGACGTTAATAAAACGTCGCTTAATCAATTATATTTCACGATGTTTGTCAAACGTCACAAAAGATATTTCTTCCATGATGTGAATAAAATGTCGCTCAATCAACCTACATTTTATGACATTTGAAAAATATCGTGGAAACTTTTTGTTTCACGACGTTGGTAAAATGTCACTGAATCAAAATACATTTCACAACGTTTAGGCATACGTCACACTTTTGCCATCCTTTCTGTGACATTTTATGATGAACATTGCGAATGGCCATTATCGATGCGGCTAATGCGACGATCTTGGTGATGTTATGCCAAACGTCGTGAAAAGATGTCAGTGATATTTTGGAGAACTTTTGATGATATTTTTAAACATCATGGAAAATCTTTTTTCTTGTAGTGAGTTCAAGTGAAAGTTGTTGGAAATTATGTCTTAAAGTTAATCATTTGATGATTGTGCTAATTATAAATATATATGAATTGATAAATAATAAAAGTTATTTGATATTTTTTATCATAAGATTATATCTTCTAATGAACTTATATGTTGTGATAAAGTCTTTGGGACTACTTTGATCGATAAAGGAAGATTTATCACATAGTCCTTAAACTGATACGCAACCAAATGATACGCTATTATTAGGATGATAGCGATATTAAATGTAGGTCGTTGTATGCCATATGCGTTAGTTATCCTCATAATCAAATGGTATGGAGATACTCATATGGCACATAGGTGAGATATAGGAGCATATCATCACTGAACGTGACCAACTACGGAGCACTCTGCTGTCAAGAGTAGCTTACAAAGGGTATGGATATAAGTGTTGATCCCTCTGACCTGAGATCACCATGGTGACTTGCAAGTAACTCACTATACTTTGATACCAGACTAACTGAGTTTCTAATTCAGTAATGAAAGATTTTTGAATACAGTCAAGTACTTAATAAGTTGGTGCATGAGTCAAGATAGGATTGACCCCTCTGAATTAGTAGGAGATATGCATCAATGTATTTCAATTTAGCAAAATTTGGATCCGAATAATCCATGTAATGGATTTGAAAAAGACTGAAATATAATGTGGATGACTTATCTAGGATTGACAGTTAAATTCTTGATCATCCTCAAGCATTAGGGTCAAAGGGATGAATTATACGATAACCATACGCCAATAGGTTCTTGAATATTGCTTCACCTTCATTTGACCTATTCGGACATTGGGTCACCATTGTAAGATGGTTACATTGATTGGTTCAGAAAAGTATTCCTGTGCTACTAGCTTAAGACGAACCTATGGGGTCATACTCAAAAGAAGTTTCTGACTGATCATGTGGCTGATCAACAATTGAGAATCATTCAAGGGCTTAATCATAAATTCGATTGATGATTAACCTTATGTAAAAGTTACAATAAATTTATTCATTAAGTATTAGTGAATTAATAAAAGATTAATTAATAATTAGATCAATTTGATGGAGCAAAGTGGATTAAATAAAATCTAATTGAATTGGATTCAATTAGATTTGATCCGATTAGGTTATGAGATGACCTAATCGCTAAGAGAGAATTATCCCTGATTTGATAAGGACTTTAGTTCAATCAATTTTTAATTTGATTAAAATTTGATTAAAAATTTATAAAGCTAATTAGATTAAATTTTATATATTTTATTTGGACTAAACCAGATGTGATTTGGTTTGGATTCAAATAAGGAAACTTAGACTCCTTATTGGAATAAGACTTTTCTCCCTGTACCAATCCAGATTGCATGCCATATATCTCCACATACAAAATTATTTTGTCTGAGATTTTTTTATACAAAAGATTCCTTTACTTTATCTATCTCACATCTAAATATAATTTGATTTTGATAAAAGAAAGGTTCTAAAATTGGATTTCAAAATATTTCTTATCAGGAGAATCTGTTCTCATCTAGATCAAACTCTCCACGCTAATAAATTTTTTTCTCCTTATATGTGTGACATTTTGAGAAGATTTTTTATGAGAGATCAGTTGGAAACTAATTTACTATATAAAAATATAGAAAGGGGTGTCCTATATTTTTTTGATATATTTTGGGATGTAAAATTATGAAGGGAGGCAAAATCCTGTAAGAGTCCAAGATCATTAGGACTCTACACCCCACCTCCTTACATGCCTATAAAAGGGGCTTTTGTGATATTTTTTTATATGTGTAAGATACCAGAAGAGATCTCTTCATGTGGTAGAAGTTTGGGCATAGTTCATGATGTGAAAAATAGAGAAGAAGGTCTTTTCACTTGGGGTGTGTACAAAAATCTGAATTCCAGATTTTTGGTTCTAAGGGTTTCGAAAGAGGGAATAAATTAGAAAAAAAATATTTTCTTCTCCATCTTTCTTTTACCTCTTTATCTCCTCTAGAAGTTTATCTTTAACCTCTGAAATGATTTTAGAGATTTGAAGAAAGGATCTAGATCGGCTAAGAAGAAGGTCTTCGCGCGAGCTAGCACTCTCGAGAAGATCGATTAGATCGGGGCTTCGAGTGGATTTTTCATAGAGGTCGGATGCATGTGTGGCTACGAGCAATTAGCAAGGATCTTTTACACCATATCTCTTAGTAGCAGAGATCGTCGACCCATGATCAAGTATAGAGTTCTAAACTCAAATTAGAAGTAGATGTGATCTACTGCTCACATGCGTGCATGCTGATTTTATCTTCAGTATTTTTCAGATTTTATATGCAACATAACATGTCATAAATCTTAAAGTAAATTTATTTGATCATTAGATCATATGCATATTAGATTAATTTGATTAATCTAATATCTTTCATTGTAATTTTTCAAAATAATTTTGAAATACATGCATGAAATCGCCTATGCATCCCAATAACTGTCGTCATCACTAGGCTAGGGGATGTTCAGATGAAACTAGCCGATGCATATGAAAAGCACAAGATGATCAAGGCTTCTGAAGCCAAGATGAATGCTGCTACTGCTGAAGCCAAGTCCAAGGTGGAGGTTGCGAAAATCAAAGTTGCTCACCTGAAGAAGGCTTTGGAGGAGGCTGAGGCTGTGAAGGCAAAGGTCAAGGCCGCGAAGGCAAAGGTCGAGGCCAATTTGGCTTTAAAGAAAGAGAAACGGTGGGAAGCCCGGACCAAGGCTATAGAAGCTGAGAAGAAGTTAGAGAACTGGGTTGCCAAAGTTGAGCATGTAGCAATGGAGGCATTTCGTACATCGAAAGAGTTCTCCCAGGAGAAAGTCAACTTCGACCTGGAGGCCTTCATCATTGGGTGGGATGTCTATCGTCAGAAGGTAGTGGCGCATTTTTTGAAGATGGATCTAAGCTTCTTGGATGAAAAAGGAGCCAAAGGAGAAGAAGGAAGAGCCAAAGGAAAGGAGGAACCACAGGAAGTGAGGCTCCTCCATCTGTTGAGGCTGCTGAAGGATGCTCCGTAGCTATTCCAATATTGGAGGTTGTGCTGGCATCCATTCTGGACGAAGCTGTGCCAACTTTATTGCCATCGATGGAGTCGAAGTAGCCAGCTACAGACATCCCAAGTTTGTCCATCGATGCTCACACCAAGGTCGGAGATTTCTAAATTTGTACTTTTTTTTGTTTTTCTATCATTGTAATGAAAGTTTCCTGTTAATGAAAAAAAGTAATTTTTACCTTTGTGTTATTTGGCTTGCACTTGTTTGTGATGTTTAGCTCAGTTGGTTCGGTGTGAGTTTTGCTATCATGTGTTTATTCAATATCATGCTAAACCTCTGCCAATGGCTTTGCCTTTGTGGACTTGGATTGAGAACCTTGAAGAAGACCTATACCAAGCCTAATGAGATGCTATCGAAGCAAAAAGAAAAAAAGAAAAAACTTCAAATGATGAAGAAGAATAATGATGAGGTTTCAAGGAAAGTAGAACATCTAAGGAAATACTTGAAGCAGATAAAGAATATTTTATTGAAAAGTGTAGGTTAACCGAAGAGCACAATAAATTTGCAAAGTTGGTTGGGGAGAACAACTAGAAGATGGCTGCGACAATCGTTCTCTACAATGAAAAATTACACGAGACACAGGATGAAATAACAAAGCTAAAGTATACTATAGCATCGAGCAAGGTTGCTAGCAAAGCTAGAGGGGATTTGGCTATCCAGATCAGCCAACTTCAAAGTAACCTTGTTTAACTAAGGGTATAATTAGAGAACTCTATCAAGAGATGGATGTTGAGAGATCAACAGTTGCCAATATTCAGAGCGAGCTTTTCTAGGCCTGGTGGACCATCTTGACCTTTTGAGAGCTTTGAGCAAGGATAGATCTACAAATTGAGTTTCGCATCAAGCTCATGGAGAGCACGGTGGTGGCCAACTACATTGAAGCTATTGTTAAGTAGTTGGAGGATAGGCTTGCCACGACTTTATGCAATGTAACTCTTGAAATTATGGATGTATCAGCCATGACTTTTGACAGTGGCTTTGAAGAGTGTAGGAGTTTAATCGGGTGACTTTTCTCTGAAGTCGACTCCCATCTCAATGCTCTTAGAAATATTGGATATGTCGATCTTGTGGGCCTTGTATCTAGAGAAACATCAAGTACTTTGATAGGAGGAATATTAGATCCACGACATGCCAAAGCTCCATCAACCAAAGATGGGCCTTCTGAATGATTGATGTACTTTTATTTTTCTTCTTATAGATATCTTTTTGCAGCTTCTATAATCAAGTTTATTAATAAAATGAATTTAGATCAAAGTTTTTCATTTCACCTACACTTTTTAACTTTGGTGACTTTGTGTTCGTATAGTATTCATAGATCGAGTTTATCCTTCACTTTGGGAGTCCTTAGAGGTTGGCTGTTTAAAGGTTCTTCTAGGTTAGCTTCAGCATCTTGCGTAGTTAAGGGTCCTTACAGGTTAGCCCTCCAAATATCTTTTTAGGTTAGTCTTCGCTTGTTGTCGAAGTTGGTAGGCTAAGGATCCTTATTGGTTAACCCTTCGAAGATCTTTTTAGGTCAATCTTCACCTCTTACATGACTAAGATCTTCATAGGTGCTAGCTCATTGAAATGCGAGCAACTTTCGAAGGTCTTTATAGGTTAGCCCTCATCTCTTAGTCATCCAGATCGTTTACTCATGTAGGTTGGAACAGAGTTGGAATGGCAAATATTGGGGGTCCTTATAGGTTAGCCTCCACTTCCTGCATAATTAAGATCTTCACGAGCATTGGCTTATAAAAAGTGAGCAGCCTTCTGGGGTCCTTATAGGTTAGCCCCCACTTTTTAGCCGTTGATGTCTTCATTATTGATGCCTTGGATCGATGGGCTTTGAGGATCTTTTTAGGCTAGCCCTTGCTTCTCATATGACTAAGATCTTCTTGGGCACTGGCTGACTAAAAAGCAAACAGCCTTTGGGGGTCCTTGTAGGTTAGCCCCCCCTTCTTACTTATCAAGCCCTTTGGCTTGCTAATCGCAAGAGACAATAATATTCCTGAAAAAGGATCCTTTTATTAGTTGATTGTCAAGTTACATCATTGATAGTATATTCGAAGGTTCTTTAAGTTCCATGGCCGAGGTAAGGATGTTCCTTCTAGTTGCTTGAGATAGTAAGCTTTCGGTCTAATGACTTCATCTACTTGGTAAGGACCTTCCCATTTTAGAGATAATTTTTCACATTTTATAGGTTCGGAGACTTCGGCTTGACATAGAATCGGATCGCCAGCTTTAAATTCTTTGTTTCGGATGTGAGAGTTGTAGTATTGTGCCACCTTTTGTTGATAGGCTGCCATCTGTATTCATTCTTTCTTGTGAACTCCTTTAAGTAGATTCAAATTTGCATAAAGCTGCTTTGCATTACTTTAGTTATCGTAGTCCTCAACCCAATGTAAAAGGAGTCCAATTTCTATGGGAATAACGGCCTCTATTTCAAAGGAGAGGTTGAAAGGAGTCTCTCTTGTGGGTGGTCTTTGAGTGATTCGATAGGCCCAAAGCACACTATATAGCTCATCCACCCATGCTCCTTTAGCTCGATTGATTCTGACCTTCAATCCCTACAAAAAGATTCGATTAGTTACCTCAACCTCACCGTTGGTCTGCAAATGTCCCACTAAAATGAAATGTTGGAAAATGCCATAGCTTTAATAGAACTCGACAATCTTGAAGTCCGAGAATTGGTATCCGTTGTTGGTGATTAGCATCCATGGAAGACCAAATTGATAAATAATAAACTTTCAGACGAACTCTGTTACTCTGACTTCAGTGATTTTGGTGAGGGACTTAGCTTCTATCCACTTGGTGAAGTAGTTGATAGCCACAAGTAAGAACTTTTTCTAATCCGATACTGATGGAAAGGGGCTTAGAATATCCATCCCCCACTGTGCAAATGGCCAAGGAGCGGCTATCGAGACTAGCAGAATAGCTGGTTGATACTGAACATTAGCATTCTGTTGATACCAATTGCATCACTTGGTGAAGTCAGTTGCATCATCCTGCATCGTAGGCTAGTAGTACCTCTATTGAAGTATCTTGTAGGCCAACGACTTACTGTCCAGATGGTTTCCACATATCCCTTCATGCACCTCTAGAAGGATATTTTGGAATTCAGAAGGATGAAGGCATCTGAGAAGCAGTAGGGAGAAGGATCGTTTATAAAGCTTTGCTTCATAAAAAATATAACGGGGAGCTTGGTATTTGATCTTTCGAGCTTCTTTAAAGTCTGCAGTTAAAAGTCCATCTCATAGGAAGCAGATGAAGGGATCCATTCAACTAGGTTCATTGTCAATCTGCAGGACTGGAACTAGCTCTTCAGTACTGGGTTTCTTCAGAATCTCAAAGAATAATTTTCAGAGTAGATCTCCTAGAGCCAAAGTTGCTAGTTTGGATAGTAGGTTGTCTCTCAAATTTGCGAATCAAGGTACCTGGTAAATATCAAAGTCAACAAACATCAAAGTTAGGTCCTTCACCTTTTGGAGGTATTTCTTGATATTCTCCTCTTGATCTTCAAAGTCTTCCTTCATTTGTCCTGCTACCTGCTGTGAATTGGTACAAATCCTTAGCTTCTGCACTCTAAGCGCTCTTATGATTCTCAATCTGACAATAAGAGTTTCATACTCAGCCTCATTATTGGTGGCTGACAAGTCAAACCTCAAGATGTACTCTACAACAAATCCTTCAGATCCAAGGAGTAATAGGCTTGCTTTCGATCCTGCACAGTTTGATGATCCTTCCGCATACACTACCCAAAGATCATCTGATTCTCCGGACGAACCTTGTTCCATCGGTGCATCTTCTTGCTAATTTTGACCCTCGCATTTCTTGATCCTCCAGGATAGTGCATTCCACAATAAAGTCTATCAGGCCAAGATTGAAACTTTACCTCGAACTCTGCAAGTTTGATCACCCATTTCACCAATCACCCAAAAGTATCGGGCCGATGCAAAATAGTCTGGAGCGATTGATCAATCAACACTTTAATGGGATGTGCTTGGAAGTAAAGCTGAAGTCTTTGAACGGCAATAATAAGGGCAAATATCAACTTTTCCAACCTAGTATATCTGATCTCTATGTCTTGCTGCTCTCAGCTAATGTATTAGATCGACCTTTGGATATTATCCTACTTATGGACCAACACTGCAATTATGGCAGTTGCTGAGATGGTCAGGTATAAGAAAAGCTCTTCATAAGACTTCGACTTGCTGAGGAGTGGTGCCGAACTGAGATAGCTTTTTAACTCTATGAAGGCACATTGGCATTCCTCAGTCCATTAGAAGTTCTTAGGCTGCTTCAGGGTCTAAAAGAATGGGAGATAGTATTCGGCTGATCTTGAGACAAACGAGTTTAACGTCGTCACTCTGCCTATAAGATATTGTACTTGATATTCTTAGGTTGGCCCAATTCCTGTATGGCTCAGATCATCTCAGGATTGGCTTCTACCCCTTGGCTGGATACCATGAAGCCTAGAAACTTGCTCGAAATAACTCCCAAGGTGCACTTAGTTGGATTCAACTTTATCTGATACTTTCTCAGAGTAATGAAGGTCTCTTAGAGATTCTCAATGTGGGTTTGTGAGGTTCTACTTTTCACAAGCATGTCATCTATATAGACCTCCATATTCTATCTAATCTGATCCTTGAAGAACTTATTTACAAGGCGTTGATAAGCTGCACTTGTATTTTTTAGACCAAAAGGTATAATCTTATAATAGAAGAGACCTTGGTCAGTAACAAAAGCAATTTTTTCCTCATCTTCGAATGTCATCCGAATTTGATTGTATTCAGAAAAGGCATCCATGAAGGTGAGGAGTTCATGTCTCAATGTGGCTTCCACCAGCTGGTCGATCCAAGCTAGGGAATAGCTATCCTTCTGACATGCTTTATTGAGATTGATGAATTCGATACAGATTTATCACTTGCCATTCGTCTTCTTCATCAGGATCACATTTGCAATCCAATCTAGATAGATCATCTCCCGATGAAGCCATTTAACATTGAGCAACTTGTCCACCTCTTCAACTATTGCATTTTGTTGTTCAGGTGCAAAGCTTCTCTTCTTTTAGCATTGTCGCGCTAGGTCCTAATCTTCTCTGACTTCATCAACTCCAAACTCAGTTGGAAGCTTCATCTTCAGATGATTGATGGACACCACGGTTTGGATTATGGTGAGTCTTAAGCGTCTGTGGATGACATTGTAGGCCGATGGTGCCCGAACCATTAGAAAATCCACTTGAGCTTTGGATTGTCAAGGAGATTGTCTAACTACTATGGGGAGAGTAATGACTCCTTCGACGTACACTGCATCTCCAGTAAGTCCAACAAGAGGTGAGTCCAGTCACCCTAACTGCTCAGGAGGAATGCCTATTTGGAAGAAAACATCATAAAATAACATGTTTATTAAACTTCCATCATCAATCAAGATGCACCGTACATCATAGTTTGCAATGTTCAGAGATACAACCACCGCATCAATATGCGGGAATTGAACTCTTAGAGCATCTTCTTCAGTGAAGACAGTGGATTCTTTTGTTTTCTACTTCTTAGCAGGTTTAGTTGACTCCTCCGCTTGGCTTTGGTGTCTCTCAATTATTGTGTTTATATTGGATGTGTGCTCTAGAAGTCAATCTTGACTGACACATACTTTTTTTTAGGATATATTTTATACTTGTTGGGTAGTCTTAATAACTAATCATATTTATATGTCCATGATTTATCCTAAAAATTAATAAAGATGATTTTATATATTCTCAAGGTATTAAGAATTTGAGACATACATTATTAGTGATTAATTTCTAAATGCTTTTGATTGAAGGATCGTCACGAAGGACAGTGATCAATCCATTCAAGATCGATGCATGGATCACCTTCCTTTAGGATAGATGAGTCTCGAGTCTGTGGTATAGAGACACTAGGGTGAGAGTGCAGGTGGTTGTTAGAGAACAACTTACACTGAGCGTGACCAATATGAGAAATCACTTGGATGTCTACTCGTCAGTGATTTTCTCGATGCTACAGTAGTGTGATTGATTCTTTAACCTGCAGTGTGTTGGCTATTCACAGTGAGGCTATATAGTTTGACTGCACGTTCTCTTGGTCCCTAGTCATATGGATCCTTGCCGTGTATGTTGGTTATGTAGGTTCAGATTCACTGTTTGGAGTAGGATACACCTAGATAAAATCTATCAATCTTGATAGAAAAGGAGAAGTCCTATGCAATTTGTAAGACTAAGTTTAGAAAAATCTCTGACTAGAGTAAGTGTGAATACTGAAAAAAAAATTTTATGAGATTCACAAATGAACTTGGGTCGAGTCAATCTAGCATATGACTAATAATGGGGTTTGACGAGTTCTCCATGACCTCCGTCAAATCGAGATCTCGATAGAGGGATTGTATCACATGATAACTGCACCTAGAGATTTATTTTTCTGCTCTGCTAGGTTGCCACTACATGTTGCTAGACATTACTGGTAGATCGTGAGAACTCACTAAGATCATTTTTGGATCAACGATCTTTGTTGAGGTGAGTTGGAATCGTTTCAACCCATCAAAAAGAGTTTCGATGATACTATGATAGAGATCATGGAATGTCTCACTACCAGACAGAATAGAACCTAAGAGATCACACATAAAAAGAGCATGACTTGATCAATATTTTAGATCATATTCAAATTATTAATTGGATTGATAGTTTGAATTTTAGAAATTGTTAATTTGTAAACGTTACAATTTTGGCAGCTGCTAATTGTTAGCACAGGGACTTAATTACATGTGTTGCAATTTTTTTGAGACTGATTAAATTATAAATTAAATTTTAATTAATTTAAATTAAATATATTTAAATTAAATTAAATTAATTTAATATTAATTAAGTTCAATTATCCAAATCAGATTTAGATTTCAGGCTTGATTGAATTAGGCTTGACAGTCTTTTCGAATTTAGCTCGTTTCGAACTTGATTTGAACTCAATTGAGGCCGTATTTGAACCAAATGAACCATGACTCAGAGAGCCCAAGTTCTTTAGGACTCTCTCTCTAAAATCACACAAAAAAGAGAAGTGGGCATTATTTTTCTCATCCTTTTTTCTTGGTGCGCATGAAAGGAGAGGATTGGCGCCCCGTCTTATCTGGAATTCTTTTTCATCTAAAATTTTTTTATTTGAATTTGATTTAAAATAGGATAGAATTCTCTCAGATTAGGGTATGGAAGCAATTTTTTGTATGATAAAAAAATTAGAGAAAGGAGGGCATGCACTAATTGTTGGCGTGAGACATCTCTCCTTCTTTCTTCCCGTATCTCAATGCATCTCATCTATTTTTTTTATTTTGGATACCCAAGATCAAAAGAGATTTGATCTATTAAGGTGTTAAGAAGGGTTTGGGGTATGAGAAATCTGGTTGGAGGGACAAAAATAAAAGGAGGAGAGGAGACGTGCGTGAGAGATGAAGAATGTCTTCTTTCTTACATCAAATCTTCCTTCCCAATGCCTCTTCCTCCCTTCTCCACTTCATCCATGCCCAGATCTGATAGAGATCAGATCTAAGAGAGAAAAAAATAAGAAGAAGGGTTCTTCTTTTCTTCATGATGATCTGGTTCAGATCCTGTCGGATCTGCGTGAAAGAATTCGCACAGCGATCTTCTTCTTCAAGATCTAGAAGAAGAGATCTAGATCCAAAGATGAGGAGCAAGATCTATAAGGTGCTAGCACACTGGTGATCTTGGTGCTCCAATTAAGCAGTTCTGTGTAGATACCAGTAGAGGTCGGATGCATTCATGACTACGATTAGAACTCGAGATATTCGCAGGATTTGAGGTATGGAGATCTGATCTTCGTTTATTTTTTTTAACTATTTATTTTTCTATTTCAGATTTCAGATCATGATTACATATTTATATCAAGATACTTATTATGATTTTTAGATCTACTCTAGTACATGAATAAATTAAAATTATTTTAATTTATTTATTTTTGCTGTGTAGATGTCTAGAAAAAGTTTTGAACTACAAGTACAAAATCGTAGTATTTTCTAACAGTGGTATCAGAGCAAGATTCTGATACGAATATGAAATCCCTTCAGATCTAATATCTGATTTGTAAAAATTAAATCTAAAAGTTAATAAGTTATTCACATCATTCTAAAATAAGATTGTCCTAGCATAACCTCGGTTATGCTGAATGGTTGTCCGAGAATGATGTAGAACATCGATTAAGGTTAGATTTGATTTATCTATATGCTGTAATATGATTATAGAATTATTTTAGATCTAAAATTATTTCAGATCTGAAATAAATCATGAGTTATTCAGATCTAAAATTGATTTTAGATCAGAATATTTTAATTAAGATGTAATTTGGATCTAATATATTTGCTGAAATTCTTTCTACATGCATAGATTTAATATTATTGTTCATATATTTGATATATAAAAGATAATTAGATCTAATTTTTAATTAATTATATATATGATATGTTAGATTAAATTCTTACTAGCTTAGTAATTGAATTGGAATAGTCATCATGGCCGTCCGGTCATAAGATGATGAAGGGATTAAAGTCCCTCTCTCGCCCATTCGATGGATTCTCTCTTATGACGTGTAGGGGTGCCGACTATGATATTTCTTATGAAGATGAACAGTGAATAAAAAATTATGTGTAACATATTTTAATTTAAATCAGATTTTGCATGTATTTTTATGTGCTTTAGATCGTAAAATATTATATTTGATATATTATTTGACAATCGATCTAAAACTTAATTTCTGCAAAATTCTAGATCCAAAATACTAGGCTTGTTTGCATGAGAGCATGAAACTATGACTGGTATGCCTGTGGAGTTGACTCAATTCTCGATTGGGTTGACTCGAGTACTTGGTGAGTTGACTTATTTTGTTGGAGTCGACTCAAGACCCTGGTAGGTTAGCTCATTTGCAGATGAGCCGACTCAATTCTGTAGGCTAGGTCTACATATTTCTATTTGTCTCAGTGTGTGCTAACTCATTATGACAAGTCGATTCATGTACCAGGATGAATCGACTCGATTTTGCAAATAGCGATATTGTATAAGATACAATACAAATGGTTTAGATTAGAAAATATTTCGAGATCTAAACTTAAACCCATGTACATAATACACTTACTTAAGAATTAAGATTTAAAATTATAAGATCTAAAATTATGAATTTAAGATCTAAATTTCAATGCATAAAATATGGGCTTTTGGGTATGGGTTGAACAAATTAGGTTTAGAGATTAAACTACAACTAGGGTCATTGATTAAATCAGGATAGAACCCTTTTTGATTTTGCATAGTTGATCAAATCTAATCAAGAGTTGGTTGGGATTAGATTAAAGAGGCTCAAAATTGAATTTAGTTATAGTTGGTCAAATTGATTCACATGTGATGTGAATTGATTAAGTCAAGATTGAATTTGACTCAGTGGTTCAAGCCCGGATCTATAGGTTAACCTAACTAATTATAATCAACCAATTTGGTGTCTAAAGCAAGTATTAGATGGTGGTTATTTAATTAGTTCCATTATCTAATCTAATCAATTTGTTGGTGTCTAAGAAAAACAACGGGGGACCCCCACTTATTTTTACTTACTTGGCCATCTTGGGAGATTATGTTTTGTATTAGGTTACTTGTTGACCTGAGTTCACCCATGTCGACTAGGGTGGTTAGACATGTAATATGCTGACCCAAACCACATTAGTCATTACATCAGATGTATGTGACTAATTAGAAGAGACCTGAATCTAAATCTCCTCGTTTAATATTAAGTCTAATGGTCTTCCACCATTGTAGAGATGCGGGTGCCTTTTCTGACGTTGATCGTTCTCGACTGGTTACAGTGGTTCGTTGCATCAGGAAGGCATAGCCACTCTATTGGCCTCAGATATCCTGAGGTAAAGATGGGTTGGGCCCAATAATTGTTAGGTAAGGGACCCATTGACGGCTTTGCACTCGCTGGTGAATGGTTGGTCAGACTTAACTAAAGAATGTGCCAATAACTGTTAGGTGAGGCCACAGGACTTAGAGACCAAGTCGCTGTAACATGCTTGAAAGAACCATCTGGATAAAGAGTTATCCATGCATTGATATACATGTCACCAATAACTGTTAGGTGAGGTGCCATACATCGATAGGACCGCAGCACCCACTAGAACTTATTATTGCGTTAGAATTTCTATTTCTCCACTCGAGGAGTGTGAGAGACTCAAAAAATTTGTGAGGCCTTTTGTTTGTTTTTAAAGTCCTTAGAACAAACTATTATAAGTATGATCATCTAATTAAATTATTACTCTCCTTGATCAATTCTTTCAACTTCCAACACTCTAGCTCGAATCTTAGATATCTACCACTTAACCAAAATTGACTACATATTCTGGCTCATAAATCTAAGAATAGTTCTTACCTTTTAAAAATTAAGTCATATTTTTTATCATGTTAACCCAATATCATCAGCTTGTCCAATCCATAGTCAACGAGTTATACTTGATAAATGGTTGATATTGACAATTAGGTTAGATGCTATAAATTGGATTCCATAGTCGATGAGATCCAATATATGCATAAGGACATGTAGACTACCAATGACATATTGATTCATCTGCAATAGTTGTGAGATGATCAGAGTTGCATAATGCATGAGATGCGTAATGGACAATTTGTCCATGATCAATGATCAAGGACATTGAAGAGCTTGAAAAGCTCGACATGACTATGCATAAGAAATTGCTAATGATTTGATCCTATAATTTCTGATTCATACGGATAGTTTATGAAACTATTATACAAATAAATATTATAGCACCTTAACTGAATTGGTCGATATGCTGGTAACTAAAAAATTTTGAAAAGTTCAGAGGTACATATCTAAAAAACCTAAAAAAAATATTTACATACCTTCGAAAGGTATGTCGAATTGCTCAAAATTGATCCTATAATTTTTTTCTTTTTCATTAGACTCTAGTGCATATTACGTACTTTAATATAAGATCTAAGGAGGGAAGAGGCCAAGGGAAGGTAAAGTGATTCTTTTGGGTCAGCAATTGTGCAAAAGTTGCACTAAGACTGTGAGCACCTATTCTCGGTGATTATCATTTGGATTTGATTCTTGATCATTTACATAGTGATGCATTTGAGAAATTATTTGAGCAAATAGTGAATGCCATTAGGTCTAAGAGATCTAGAACCAAATAACTTAAAGTATACATATGGTTCTTTTGGCTAGGTCATGTATGAGAAGAAATAATTTACTGACTGAAGAAAATAGGCTTTTGGGCTCATTAACTGCTAAGTCATATCTAATCTGTGAATCATCTCTTTGAGGATTAATGACCAAGCTATCCTTTATGTGTTAAAAGAATAGATTACTGAAATACTTATCCTAGTACACATATGATGTGCATGGCCCATTTGATGAGCCAGACTAAGAGATTATCACTACTTCATCACCTTTATCGATGAACAGTCATGATATAGGTATATATGTAAGATACAAATCTGAAAGATTTTGAAAGGTTCAAAAATTCAGATATGAAGTAGAAAAGATAAATCGAAAAAATCCTAAAGGTACTTCGATCAGATCGAAGATGCAATATCAAATAAAAAATTTATCGATTATCTAAAGAAAATAGCACAGTGTCATGATGAAATTCTCCTTGTACACCTCAGCTCAATAATGTATCTGTGAGAAGCGATGGCACTATATGAGATATGGTCCAGTCCATTATGAATATCACTGGTTCAATTATTGTTTCTTTAGGAACAAGATTTAATTTCTGAAATCTAAATTAGGTTTTTTCTAAAGTTGGTTTCACCACAATATATGAGATATAATATGGTGGACAAGTTAGAGGATAGGTCCGCGAGAACTCATTTATAAGATATCCTAAAAGATGTTTGAGATATCACTTTCTCTTTCCAGTAGTTCACAATATGATTGTGAGCAATCATACTATTTTCTTGAAAATAGTGGGAGGATGAAATCAAAGAAAAATCTCTTAAGAATAATGAATTATAGGACCTATACAATCTATTTAAGATGAGCGAGTATATATAGTACCTCCTCCATCTCATAGATCTAGTAAGATCTTCCATCCTTTAGAAAGATACTTGGTATTGTTACAAAGGATTTCGAGAAAGTATTTTTTGAGGGAGATTGGGAACATAGAGATGATCTCGAAACCTATAATGATGTGATATAAGGAATCATGTAGTTACTTGAAGGTTAGTGGGAGGGTCCCATGCTAACATTGGTTATGATGTAGTTACATATAGAATTTTTTTTTCAAAGATCTAGGTCAAACATTTTGAAAATAAAAGATCTATAGAGTTAGATCCTAAAAGGATGTTTGATTTTCATAGATGAGTACGTAGAAGAGGTGCTGAAAGGGAGCATCGAAACCTCCAAGAGGAATCCGTTATTCTCTTGGGCATAGGTGTATGTCATGCTATGTACTTGACTTGCTATATCATACTATGAAAGTCACTAGTAGATATTAGTCGAATCCAGACTGGAAGCATTGGATTGCTGTGCAAATGTTCCTAAGTACTTGAGAAGCACTAAGGGATTATTCTCCATCTTTGAAAAAGAGTTAGAGCTAAGAATGGGAGGATATACTGATGCTGATGGTAGAATGTCTACATCAGTATGTATTCTTGAGTTATATTGGTTTGATTTATTGGAAGGGTTTCAAATAATCGACCAGTGGAAGCTGAATACACTATAGATGTGCAAGATGTATTCTGATTCTTATGATAGTTGTAGACTTAGATGTCATACCATTATCTTTGCAGTATAATGTCATACCATTGGATGCTATGACATTATACTGCAAAGATAATGGTCCATAGCCCTCACTAAGGAGCTAAGGTCTCACTAGAAGTCCATGCACGTAGAATAAATATATGCGATTATCTCAAGTAGAAATACATGGAGGTGAAGAGAGTAGACTCCACATAATAGTGGCAGGCCCAAGTCACTTAGCTAGCTAAACACTGAAGCCTATCTTTAGAAGATGGGGCTCAGGTATATGGCAGATTGGCTTTAGTACAAATGGGAGTTTGTTGGATATGTGCCTTAGAAGCCAATCTTTACTGACACATACTTTTTTCTAGGATATATTTTGAACTTGTTGGGCAATCTTAATAACCAATCATGTTTATGTGTCCATGATTTGTTCTAGAAATTAATAAAGATGATTTTATATATTCTCAAGGTATTGAAATTTGAGACATACATCATTAGTGGTTAATTTTTAAATACTCCCGATCGAAGGATCGTCACAGAGGACAGTGATCAATCCATTCGAGATCGATACACGGATCACCTCCCTTTAGGGCAGATGAGTCTTGAGTCTGCCGTGTAAAGACATTGGGGTGAGAGTGCAGGTGGTTGTTAGAGAATAACTTGCACTGAACGTGACCAACATAAGAAACCACTTGGATGTCTACTGACTTGTCAGTGATTTTTTCGATGCTGCAGTGGTGTGACTGATCCTTTGACCTGCGGTGTGTTGGCTACTCGCAACGAGGCTATGTAGTTTGAATGCATATTTTTTTGGTTCCTAGCCATATGGGTCCTTACTATGTATGTTGGTTATATAGGTTCAGGTTTGCTGTTTGAAGTAGGATATGCCTAAATGGAATCTATCGATCTTGATAGAAAAGAAGAAGTCCTACGTAATTTGTAAGACTAAGTTCAAAAAATTACTGGCCAGAATAAGTATGAATACTGGAAAGGAGTTTCCATAAAATTCACAAATAAACTCGAGTTGAGCCAATCTAGCATATGCCTGACGATAAGGTATGACGAGTTTTCTATAGCCTCCTTCAAGTCGGGACTCTCGATAGAGAGATTGTATCATATGATCACTGCACCTAAAAGTTTACTTTTTTATTTTGCTAGGTTGTTACTACATGTTGCTAGTCATCACTGGTGGATCGTGAGAACTCACTAAGATCATTTTTACATCAATGATCTTTATTGAGGTGAGTTGGAATCATCTCAACCCATCGAAAAGAGTTTCGATGATACTGTGATAGAGATCATAGTATGTCTCACTACCAAACAGAATAGAATCTGAGGGATCACATACAAAAGGAGCATGACTTGATCAATAGCTTGGATCATATTCAAATTATCGAATAAAATGATAGTTTGAATTTTAAAAACTGGTAATTTGTAAGCGTTATAGTTTTGGCAGCTGCTAATTGTTATCACAGGGACTTAATTGCAAGTGTTCTAATTTTTTGAGATTGATTAAATTATAAATTAAATTTTAATTAATTTAAATTTAATTTAATTTAATTTAATTATACTTAATTTAATTTAATATTAATTAAGTTTAATTATCCAAATCAGATTTGGATTTCAAGCTTGATTGAATCAGGCTTGACAGCCTTTTTGAATTCAGCTCGTTTCAGACTCGATTTAAACCCGATTGAGGTCCTATTTGAATCAGATAAATCATGACTCAAAGAGCCTAAGTTTTTTAAGACTCTCATCAGAAATCATGCTAAAAAGAGAAGTGGGGTGTTATTTTTCTCATCCTTTTTTCTTCGCACGCATGAAAGGAGAGGGGGCACCAATAGTTGGCACCCCTATTGGTGCCCCACGTTATCTAAAATTTTTTTTATCCAATTTTTTTTTATTTGAATTTAATTTAAAATAAGATAGAAATATCTCTGATTGGGGTGTGAAAGTATTTTTTTGTATGACAAAAAAATTGGAGAAAAAAAGGCGTGCGCTAATTGTTGGCATGAGACATCTCTCCTTCTTTCTTCTCTTATCTCAATGCATCTCATCCATTCTTCTCATTTTGGATGCCCAAGACCAAAAGAGATTTGATCTATTAAGGTGTTAAGAAGGGTTTGGGGCATGAGAAATCTGGTTGGAGTGACAAAAGTAAAAGGAGGAGAGGAGACGTGCGTGAGAGATGAAGAACGTCTTCTTTCTTACATCAAATCTTCCTTCCCAATGCCTCTTCCTCCCTTCTCCACTTCATCCATGCCCAGATCTGATAGAGATCAGATCTAAGAGACAAAAAGAGAAGAAGAAAGATTCTTCTTCTCTTCATGGTGATCTAGTTCAGATCCTATCAGATCTGCATGAAAGAGTTCACACAGCGATCTCCTTCTTCAAGATCTAAAAGAAAAGATCAGATCCAAGGATGAGGAGTGAGATCTGCAAGGTGATAGTACACTGGTGATCTCGATGCTTTGATCAGGCAGTTCTGTGTGGATACCAGTAGAGGTCGGGCACGTGTGCGGCTTCGATCAGAATCTGGGACATCCGCAGGATTCGAGATATGGAGATCTGATCTCCATTTATTTTTTTAACAGTTTACTTTTCTATTTTAGATTTCAGATCATGGTTACATATTTGTATCAAGATTCTTACTATAATTTTTAGATCTGATCTAGTACATGAATAAATTAAAATTATTTTAATTTATTTATTTCTACTGCATAGATGTCTGAAAAAAATTTGACCCACACATATGAAACTGTAGCATTTTCTAACAGTTTATTACTCCAATGGGAGGTCGATCTTTAGAAGGCTCTCCTTGCCATTGTTCTGGTGGGCTAGATGACCTTTGCCATTCTTCCAAATGCTCCTGCTGATGCCTGATGAACCGATCCAAGCATCCATGCCAAATAAGCTCTTCGATCTCATCTTGAAGCTAGAGATAGTCTTCAGTATCATGGCCAAGATCGCGATGGTAGAGATAGTACTTGTTATGATTTTGTTAACCTAGATGGGACTACAACTTTCCTACCCGAGGGATCCATCCCTAATCTCCATCAGTACTTAGGCTTGGACAACATTCAGCGGCATGTAGTTTGTGAACCTCCTAGGTGGAGACACACATCGCTCTCCTCTAAAGGAATTCTTTTGCTTACGGTTCCATGGGAGAGTTTGGGACCTCCGACATCTGCACGGATAGTGGGAGTGTTGCTGGTTCCTTGGTGAAGTCTTCATCTCCTTTTCTTTCTTCTCTTTTTTGATAGCCACATCTATTGGGGGCTCATCTTCTAATGCGTCATCGACCCACATGTACTTCTCTGCCCGAGCTAATATATCGATAAAGTCATAAAGGTAGGTCTTTTCCAGAAAATATCGAAGATCGTTCTTCAAGAGTCCATCCTTCAGAGCAGTCATAGCAACTGATTGATCAAGGTCACAAACTTTCAATACAGTTGCATTGAAGTGACAGAAAATAGGATCAGATTGACTCTCCCTTCTTGTACTTGATGTTGACCAGAGAGCTTGATTCTTTTATTGCCTTCTGATACTGACAAAGTGACCCATGAATAAGTGACTCATTTGGTCAAATGAGTGAATCATTCATGGCTTCAGGCTTGAATATCAGTGCTAAGCTATACCCTTTAAAGTAGATGGAAAAGCTTGGTAGAGGGCAGCATCGGTAGCTCTATAAAGGAGCATCAGGGCCTTAAAACTCTTCAATGGATCCACAAGATCAGTAATCTCATGGTAGCTCTCTAGCTGTGGCATCTTGAAGTTGCTGGGGAGTGGCTCCTGTATAATCCAGATGCTGAAGGATGGATCGATATGGTATCCATCACCCCATATAAGAATCTGATTGCGGATCCACTCATTCATCTCCTGGAGTTTGTGGTTGATGTCTGCATCTCAAGTGGTGTAGTTTTTCGAATATTATGAAGGAGATTGCTAGCTTGGGATTGAGTCTTACCTAGAATAGGGACTTCGAGACCATCACCTTCTCCACTGTAGATTTTGAGGCTGGCTATGGCGAGTCTGCCTCCCCTGCTCAGGGCTCTACAGGGGATCTATGGTTGCTCCTATGGTGGCAGTGCAGGCTGCAGTACAAGGTTGGTTGGTCACAGTTCCATTGTTGGTGCATCATTGGTCAGTTGTGCTGCTTCTATCATCGATGCAGTATTGACTTGTTGACCATCGTTGCCACTGCTGGTGCAGCATTTATTTGTTGCATCATCTATGAAGGAAATATGCGACAGTACTATGCATCGATTTCAAAATTTTTATGCAGCAGAAATAAAAGATTAAATAATTTAATCTTAATTACATACATAAGATCTAATTTTAGACTATCACATCATGATCTATGATATGAAAAACATGCACTTTAGATCTAAAAATAAAAACCATATCGATCTCATCGATGATGAAAACTTAAACTAACTATTAGATCTATCAGTATGATCAACATAAGATAGAAATCATTACCAAACTAATTTAATATTGATCTCCTCTAGTCCAATGGTTAGAGAAGATGTTCCTCAAGTCACTCATAACCACACGAAGTCATCTGGCCTCTACAGAAAAATCCACATGAAGACTGGCACAGATCAGGGGCTTAGAGGTGCCAGCCTGCAAGCAACTTTGATAGCTGATCTCTTCCTTCTTCTTCAAGACCTTGGATACTCCAAAGTAATAAAATAAAAGAAGAGTGCCCTATAAGACAATCACAAGTATATTGCGATGGAACTTTTCTTTGTAATTTTTCAACTCATGTAATGATATTTATTATTTGATAATAAAATGAGGCATTGATTCATCATATTAGCTGCTTTTTATTATGACTAAGATTATGATGAACTCCAAAAATTAGGGTAATAATTTTAGGAGACATGAATGGGTCATGCTAGTGAGACCTAAAATTTTAAAATCCTAATCTTAAATATTTTTGATCGTAGGAACATTGAGTCGGGGATCAATATTCTGGATAGACTGGCACATCCTATGTATGCTTGATGAAGAGGGCAGTAGATCTCACTAGCCACTTATGTGGGACACTAATACTAGGTTGTGGATGTTCATTTGAGAAATGAGTCCACTGAATTGACTTGATGAAAGAGAATATCTTAGGGACGCTTTACTTGCATGTCAAAGATGGTTCTCTAAGTGGGAGTTATGCAAGTGATCCTTAGACCTGAGATCATCATGAAATCTTCTGTACATGAATCCATATTTTGGTTCATACTTAAGCATGACTTTAAGATATATACGGGATATTTTGGATATGGTAGGAGTGTGTACGATGGTTGTGAGTAGGTCAACATGGAATCGATCGCTCCTAGTAAGAGGAGATCACATCCTGTGCATTCTCATTCATAGATAACTCAGAAAAAATCTTTTGACCAAAAGTAAGAAGGTGATTAGAAAGAGTTTCTAATGCTTCTTCATTGGAGTCATCATTGGTTAATTGAGAATCGATATGAATATGTATTTGAGTTTGATATGATTCCATACTTATGAATATATTCAGGGTGCTGGGATGATCGAAGGATTGTATTGTACGGTAACTTACCACTGAAGGGCATATTTGATATTTTATCAAATTTTTATATCTTCTGGATAGTCATGATATATTGCTAGATGTTAATCTTGACTTGTAGATTTTTGATCAAATTAAAGAGTTTAATTCAAATGCCAATTAGAAAGAGTTCTAATTACTGAAATCAGGGTAGCTCGATTGGACCTAAATCGATTAGATTAAATTCTAATCAAATTAGATCAACTTGTACCCAACCTACTACTAGCTAGATGTGGAACCCAATGGGTCATACACATATAGAAATTGGCCAAGAATCCTTTTTAAAAAGGTTGATTGGAATTTTAGATTCAATCAGGGTTCCGGTAAGCATGCTAGCACATATGGAATCCCTAGCTCTTTTAGAGATCAATTTGATCTCATGCCTTGCTTATTTGCTAGCCCAATTTAGTAATCATTTGGGTCAGGTCACGCCACCTTGAAGCAGCTAAAAAGAGGGACCATATCTGATGTACACGCCAAATAACTAAGAGTCCAACTTAACAAGGACTCTTGGCACTAATATGCAGAATGCATGCGCACTTTATTTGTGGCATGGAGAAGGACTAATAATTCTTCTGTTTTGGGTCTTTATTTTTTATGGCAAGTAGATTAGATGATGACCCACATAGCACACCTTTTGTAGTATAAAAAATCTACCAGATTGTGCATAAAAAAATTACTTGAATCTTTACTGCACGTGTGACAGTTTTTTTTGGACATGCAAAGGGATGTGAAGACTCCTTCTGTTTAGGGAGTCTTAAGTAACTTTTTATTTGATAATTTTGTGATAAGGATTATTTTTAAGTTCTGATCATGTGGTAAAAATTTAAAAAATTATTAGATTAAGAAATGTCACTTTTCACACCCTTTTCTGGGCATGCGCGCATGCGACAGGGAGAAGGTGCTCGCGCATCTCTTCGGTAAAGAGCCCTTCTCATGTATGAACTTTTATCCAAATAATGTGTCATTTGGTGATGGCCTTCATATTTGAACAATGGTTTATGTAAAAAATTTTACACTAATCTAATGTGTGAAGAGATGCAAAAAGCATCTCATTCTGGGCTTGTGCATGTGAGAAGGCCGGAATCGACGTATCACCCCCTGAAGAGTCCTTCTATTTAAGGACTCTCAGATAAGTGATATGAGGACTTGATATACCTTTCTAGATAAAGCATGCCTTCTTTGTTAGTACCCCATCTGGTGCTATAAATAGGGGACGGCAGTTGGGGTGATCATTCAATTCTTACATCCCCTATCCACTCCCTCTCTCCCTCTCTTACAACTATAGATTTTAGGACAAGACTTGTTCTTTTAAGATAAGCCTAATCCTAATAGCTCTAAGGGTTTAAGAGGTCTAGAAAAAGATGGTCAAGTCTAGTGGATAGTTTAGAAAGGTTCAGACTCAATTTTGGAGGAAGATCTGATTGATTGGTGGCTGGTTGAGTTCTAAGGGCTAGAACTCTTGAAGTAAGGTGAAAAAGGAGCGCTGTTCTTGATTCAATTTTTGTGTGGATCACTGTTGGAGGGCGAACACTTGGATGTCTCATAAAAATTGAATTAGCATTATAGGTATTCTTCTGATCTAAATTTATTTTATGGTACTTTGATTGATATAGTCAAGAGTTTCTGGGCATTAGGGTTTTTGGTACATCGGGTGTTTTTAATAAAAATTTTAAACACCTAATCCTTCTGCTGTGCCACTGAAACTCAATAGTGGTATCAGAGCCTATCTTGATCTATATAATCAAAAGTTAAATTATTATCTTGATTGTGATCAAGCATAGATTTTTAGTTTGGTTCAAGTCGGCTCAAGAGTTGAACCTGATTGAACATCCAAAACCTAGTATGTCTTAGAGATATGTTTTAAATATAAAATGAATGATGTATGTGTAGAATTTTCTTAGTAGCTTAGTACTCTAATTAAGGTTCATCACCAGACCATCCAGTCATAAGAGCAAGTAGAGTTCAAAGACCCTCTCTTCTTATTCAATAGGGTACTCTTATGGCGTGTAGGGGTGCCACTATGATGTCCCAAAAAGAAAAACTGTGAAAAGGGTATTTTGTATTCATGCATGTTATTAGAATTTTATGCATATATGATATGCTTAAAATACTAGTTATAGTCATATTGTATGATTATATTTTTCATATCTTAGAGATATGACTGGATGCTATGTTTAGTTGTTATAAATTTTAAGATACAACTATATTTATGCATCATTGTGATTGATTGATTTAAGATATGCTTGAGATCATTAAAGCCCTCATAAAAATTATATTAAGTCATAGTATTGTGAACCAGTAGCTGGCCTATTTTCTTGAATCGATTAATTAATTGGTGTCTAAAGAGTATTTCAAGTATGGTGGTTATTTAATTGGTTCCGTTGCTGGCCTGGCCAATTTTATTGGTGTCTAAAAAAAGCAACGGGGGGATCTCCATCAATCTTAACACTTTTCTGACCAATTGGATTAGTTCGAAACTTGAATGATGGTAGCTTGATGTTTTGAACACTATATATGCCTTCCTTCATGCCTAGTCAATATCCTATAAAAAATCATAGTATGTTTATTGTGATATCCACAAGGCTTGCTATGAGGATTGATGTGGATTTGTCTTGGTGCATATTAGATGCTTTACGGTATATTTTGGATATGTTGCTTTATTGTGATATCCACAAGGACAGTATTTTTCAGATATGACTATATAAAAATGAAAGGTCTGACTTAACTACAAAACACTATAGTTTGTTGTGATATTCATAAGGCTATGAGTATTTTTAGAGGTAAGGTTTATGTTGAGAGTTGCATGAGATGTAATTGGATAGGTTGTTCTACTTTTGAACTTATTGAGGTTTGTTGTGATATCCACAAGGTTTCAATAAGGGATTAGGGTCTCAACCCCATTAAGAAACCAGATTAGAGTTTCTCGTTTGCCATAAGAGAGGGCTATGGTATCCGATAAAATAGTGGGAGATATAACTAGTTTTAAAAATCCTCAACTAGTTATGCATGTCCAACTTGAGTGGTTTGCTTATACTACTGTTCTTTATTTATGCAGATTTCAGTCTGCATTATGGCTTCTTTATTTTCACTGCATAACACTACAGATAAAATATGTTGACCGATCCTAACTATGTGGATGGGTTGAGGAACTTGCAAGTTAGGTTCATATCGGAGAAGAACTCCAATGTTCTAGATATTTCTGACCTTGGGATGGTTAGTAATAATGAGAAGATAAAAGATGTCTATATGGATATTAGCTATTTATTTTGTGGTAAGTTTGGACATTGAGAGTATAATTGTAAGAATAATCTTATAAGTTTGAAGCAGGGTGCAAGTATAGCACCAAAAGGTGTGCATATGATACAAACCTATTTTTCATTAAGTGGCTCAGACTCTGATACTTGGGTATTAGATACCGCTTGTGGATCACATATTTGTAATTTATTACAGCAACTATAGAATATTAAAGGTTTGAAAAGAGGTGACCTCGAGCTTTATGGCGCAAGTGGAGAGTCCATTAGCGCAGAGATTGTGGGAACCTGTATGCTTGATTTACCTTCAGACAAAACTTTAGTATTGAAAGACTATTATCACATGCCAAAGGTCATTAGAAATATTATTTCTATACCTTTATTATTAAAATAAGATTATGAAATAAGGCTAATGGGAAATGGATGCTCCATTTTCTTTTCTAATGACTTTTATGGCAGTGGTTATATTGATAACAATCTTTTAATTCTTGCACTCAATGAAAATATTTTTCATATTGAAAGAAATATGAAAAAAAAAGAGAAGATGTGAATATCACATATCTCTGACATTGCCGCCTTGGTCATATTAGTGAGTCAAGGATAAACAAGTTATACAAAGAGAAATTCTTTGACCCATATGATTATGAATCATTCGGAACTTATGAATCTTGTCTCATGGGTAAGATGACCAAGACTCCATTTTCTGGAAATGGAGAGAGGGCAAGTGAGTTGTTAGCCCTAGTATATATAGATGTATGTGGACCAATGACAACTTAGGCTAGAGGTGGATACTCCTATTTTATTACTTTTACAGATGATTTATCAAGGTTCGGGTATGTGTATCTTATGAAACATAAATCCGAAGCCTTTGATAAGTTCAAGGAGTATCAATGTATGGTTGAGAAATAAACTAAAAAAAGTATCAAGGTTCTTCGATCTGATCGAAGAGGAGAATACTTATCCAGTGAATTTCTTGATCATCTTAAAAGTAAAGGTATTCTCTCTGAATGGACCCCTCCTTATACACCTCCGTTAAATGGTATAGCAGAAAGGAGGAA
Organism: Elaeis guineensis; assembly: GCF_000442705.2. Lineage (NCBI taxonomy): Eukaryota > Viridiplantae > Streptophyta > Magnoliopsida > Arecales > Arecaceae > Elaeis > Elaeis guineensis. The sequence goes on from NC_025996.2 coordinate 116,483,976, forward strand.
TCGCATTTTAATAGATATGGTACGGTCTATGATGTGCTTCACTGATCTCCCAATATCTTTTTGGGGATATGCCCTAGAGACTGCCGCATATATATTAAATAGAGTACCTTCAAAGTTTGTTGCTAGCACACCATATGAGATATGGAAGGGAAGGAAGCCTAATCTTAAACATCTTAAGATTTGGGGCTGTCCAGCTTATGTCAAAAATATTTTTGGAGACAAGCTTAGTGCTAAATCAGAAAGTGTATATTTTTAGGGTATCCTAAAGAAACTAATGGATACTATTTCTATCACCCTACTGAACAAAAAGTATTTGTTAGTAGGCACGCCACTTTCTTAGAGAATGAATTCATCCAAGAAGGAGGTAGTGGGAGGAATATTGAACTTACTGAAGTTCATGATCTGCAAACCGATCCAGAAATATTAGTAGTTGGATCATAAGAAGGTCCTCAATCAGAAGTACCTAAAGATGAGGTACATCCACAATACACATCTCCTCTCTAAAGATCAGATAGAGTGCATCAAGCATCTCTGAGATATGATTTTATCATTGAGAATGACAATTCGATCAATATCTTATATATAATTTATAAGATGCGCAAATCATCAACAGACTGATGATTGACTTTGGGACACATTTCTTAACAATCTGGATGGTAGTGATCAGGGTCTACATCTATTAAAATAGCATGTTGAACTACTCCACACTGACGGCCACCATCAATGGTGGAGGTGGTGGAGGAACCTCCCAGAGTTGCACTTGGGCCTGGGGGTTGTCCATGTTCTCCGTCGGTCGGAAGGTGGTTGCATTGGATCATCGAAAAGATATTCTACATGGGGCCATAGTATCCATCTCCTGCTCCTTCTCAAAATTAGGTCAAGTAGCCCTTCCTCTAGCACCAGTGTATTGCTGCTGAAATCTACTTCTCATCGAAATAGCTGGAGTGATGATGCATCCTTCTAGGGAAGTCACCTACAAGGCAAGTCCTAATCGGAGTTGGTTTCAATGGAGATCCTCCGATGCTTAAGTCAAATCACATAAAATAGAAAAGGAGCATTTTTGAGAGAGATTGTATGCATACCTTAAGAGTCCCTTAGAGATCATTTTGTAGGCGAGGGCTAAAATACCATTTTGGATAGGTTGTTTGATTGATTTGGATGTGATATGATGAGATTTTCATTCGAGATCTTCAAGATTGGATAGTTATGCTTGCCTTATCTATTTCAAAGTCAGCTACGATGTCGTAAGTACTTTTGAATTTGAATTGAAAGTATAGATTGGATTAGATCGGCTTTGATTGAGGAGGCTTCAAAGTAGTCCAATGAATATAGGCATCGAAGGAAGGAGATGGTCGGGGCCAGTTGTATTCATTGGGATAAGGATTGGTAGGGGCCGAAGTATATCTGCCAACTACCATCGAAGTCTGAGATCGACTAGTTTAGATGTTAGCCTGCTGTAGAAACTAGGATCGATTGGGGAAGTTTATGTTCAAGAGCCAAAGTCTAGAGTCCGGTGTTATATACTGAATAACCTCCTTCACATAGTCCCCCAATGGTTGGGGGAAACATATCTCTGGAATCGGACATATTCATCTTCAGTAGTGTAGTTGTGTCAGCTCTTTACACTTCATCACATGCCTTTCCACTAGCTTACGTCTTCAGCTTGGGTGAGAAATTACCCCCCCAATACTATGCAAGGCCAGTGAGTTCAAATCCAACCTTCAAGACATTTTAGGATCTCGATAGAATTATGATGGTCAAAGAAAATAAAATATTTATCAATTTGATTGGCTTCAATTTAGATTCATAACTCATGATTCTCTTTCTCTAAAAGAATATGGCTGGTTTGAAGTAGGATAAGAAAATTCAATATTATTGCTTTATGTTTCATACAAAAAGTATTTTGATTTGTTAAATACTATTCCTTGAAATTCATTGATTCATTAGGTATATTCAAAACAATTATATAAGAATATCTTAGGGGAGAGTAAAAAATCATAAGACATGAAAATATTAGAATATAATATCATATTTTACATATAAAATAGAATTTGCTCATCTTTTGGCATATATACTACACTATATTATTATTTAGCTTGATTCAAACCAATTGGTAATTTGATTCTGATTTAGCAAATTCAATAACTATGACCTAAAAAAAGAACTAACAACCAAAAACCAAAATATAGTAGGCAAAAGATTTATATATGTCAGATAATATTATCTCAACTACATGCAAGATGTCTACATCAATATCACCTAGGAACTCTCATCGAATATAGATCATCCAAACCACTATTCACCCAAGGAAATTAAAAAATTAGACCTCTTGCCCATAATAATTAGATCCATTCCTATTGCTTGCCATGACTAGGCATCATGACTAGGGAAGATCTGATGCTATTTGTCAGGAATAAGACTTTAGATGGGCCAAAAAAGATCGATGCTTGCAATCGATTCACAACAAAGATCATTGGAGGATAGATCTTTGTTAATGGAAGCTGATCTTTGTGAGAACCTTGGAAAGATATAAGACCATCATGGTCCTAATCCTTCCCTATTAGAAGTAAAAAGGAGGTAGTTGAAACTGGCTAAGGAGCCTAAAGCTACACTTTTGTTTAGAACCTCTCTCTAGAAAAGTTTCAAAGAGATAATCTTAAGTAGCAAACAATTCTATATAGCTTGGCTTAAATTATCTTTAGTTTCAAGTTATCCCTTCCTAAAATTAACTATAATATTTCAATATCATGATAGAATTTTACATCTGACCATACATACATCAAGATTTAATTATCTAGATCTCAAATTAGAGTGTAGAACAAACTATATATAAATAATAGATAAAGCACATAACTCTAGGAAATCAACTTGAAGAAACAAAGACAGAGAAGGAAAACTTGTAGATCTCATGAGAATGTCATAAAGGGATGCTTAGATCAACATTGATGTATCCGACCCCAAACTTTGAGCTCCTTGTTGGAGGACTTGCATGCTTCTCCTGATACTTGATGACCTTTGCAAGTGTCTTACCCATGACATTTGGGAGTGAGATACTATCATCTACAAGGCTATTACTGATCATAATATAGATAATCTCTAAGTGCTCTGTTGTTATCTCCTGTACCTTAACTCCCCTCCATCTAAATTCCTTAAAGTAATTGTCTTCTTCTCCTCTATTGATGTCATGATTGAAGTCCAAAGGAATAAACCAAGCAATTTCTCTCAATCTTTCAGCCACTCTTATCTTTATTTTGTAAAGGTAGGGGAGAACGAGAAAAGCCTTTGGATTCTATTAATAAGAGACATTTGAAGCATCAATATTGTCAATATGTCCAGATAAAGGTTCCTATTTCATCACCAATCCCCTTGCTATAATGGAGATAACATCCTTTTTTTTAGTAGAAAATTCTACAATCTTTTTGCATTAGTTATTATTTGATGTTGTGGCAAGAAAATGATGTAATATTTAGTAGACCCCTCTATTCTTCCAGGCACTCAAAAAATTGTTTGTGTTGGAGTAAATTTTTACCTACTCTACTTTAACACTCATTTAATAGGCTAGATATATGAGATATAGTATATAAAATAGTTTATACACTCAACTATGGCTAGATGTGTTCAAGTGCACTACAAAAAGACAATACATGAAACTAATTGTGTTAACACTTGACAGACATAGAGCGAGATAAAGAGGTTAGTGAATATAAAAGATATGAAAATATATTCCATTAGCTTGTGAAATAAATTTCTTATCCACCTTTCTAAAACCATGTGCTGGTTATGGAGTTCATGGATGGGTCTAGGACAAAATGAACCTTTAACCTAGTCCCTAGGTTGGTGCAGTTTGGTGTATTCCTATTTAACTTTTATTATCCATCCACATAACCTACAATTAATTATGGTTTGTTCAACCCATCAAAATTAGATATCTTTTGTTATAGATCAGAAGTGGCTAATCTCTATCTTTTCTATCCTATGCCCACTTTACCTCTTAAGGTCTAACTACAATTAGAGTTGAACCCCTATCTCCATGCCCAATTGGTAATTAGCCTGAAACTCAGTATTGGCACTCCTTTGCCTATGAAAGTGGCACATATTCCATATTTAGTAGTGGTAAAACCATAGTATTTCACGAAGATAATGCTATGAGGGGCACACAAGTTTATTTGCCCACAAATATTAATTTGGCAATTCCATACCAACCTCATATATATCAACAAATATCATGCAAGGCATTAATCCCATCTTGCCAAAAGGCAAGATAATTATTTGTCTACACATAATGGGACTCGTTTCTCAAAAAAACTTTCTAATTTTATGAATATAAACAAATCTCTATTTTTATATATTTCTAGATTTTTCTATCTATCCCCAATGCAATGTACAATATGGTACAATGAGTTGGAAATTAGGGAGCGAAGAAGAAGGGACAAAGAGATCATGGAAAGAATAAAAATCATGTGGCAACTTTTTGTATCATGATGAAAAATTTTAATGCAACCATGGGAGGGTCATAGGAGAAATTCCCTCTCCCATCTACACAAAGATCTTAGGGGATGTTTGGATTGTGATCGAAATCAGAATGAGAATCAAAATCAAAATCAGGACTGAAATTGAAATCGGAATGGCCTAATCCCCTAAAGCATTTGGTTCGTGTCTGAAATCGAAATCAGAATGTAGATGATTTTCATGGTTGCTGTTTAGTTCATTTAAAAAAATTAGAATTAAAATATTATTTTTTAAAAAATAATATTTTATTTATTATTATTATGAATATTAATATAATAATTATTATTTTTTATTTTTTTATAAGATAAAGGAATGAGGGGTGATTTATTTATTTATTTTTCTCCTGTCTTCCTCCCTCTTTCCATGGCATCACCGCACCCAACCCCCCACCTCCATCGGTGCGAACAACAGCTTTTTCGCGCTGCCCCTCGCCCCTTCCCTCTGGCACCCCGCATCTCTTCTGCACCACATCCCGACCCCCATCGCACCTCCTTCGCTTCTCTGTGCCCCCCAACCCCCACCCATGGCCTGCCATTCCTTCGACCCACCACCACCACCCCCCCCCCGGCCCTCCATGCCTCCACTTCTCTGTGGCACCCCCACCCCTGCGAGATCAACACCTTCTCGGACCCACCCTCCCAAATCCTTGGTGGTCAGCGGCACCCCTACCCCCCCCCCCAAGTAGCCTGCACCTCCTCCAAGCCACCACCATCTCTTCAAACCCAATGGTGGTCTGTAGCTCCTCTGCCCTCTTCCCTCGCATCCGGTGCCAGCGCCTCCTCTCCGCTCTCGATCCCACCTCTCCACTCACCTCCCCAACAAAGTTCGATGCCATCCTCGACTTCCTCCACCGCCGTGTCGGCCCCTCCATCTCCCAGTTCCATCACTTCATCTGCTGCCGCCCCTCCATCATCACTGTCGATGTCCCCTCCAACCTCCTCCCCAAGCTCTCCCTCTTCCATTCCCTCACCTAGCCACGGCACTCGCACCCCATGTCCCACTCCTGATGAGTTTTTTTTTTTGAAATCTCATTCCAAATTTTGACTCCCTTGTGGTGAGGTCGGATGCGGCTACAGGAAGGAATTGATCATTTTCATTCCTCTTTAGAATAGAAATCAGAATGGGATTCCCTCCAATGAAATACTTAGAATGGGAGTCATCCATTCTGATTCTAATTTCAGACCTTAATTACTCCAACCAAACACCCCCTTAATGGATCAAATTGTAGTAGTACTAATCATTTTACCTTATGAGCTTGATCTTAAAATGTAAATCTTCTAAGAAATTGAATAGCTAAATATGTTTTTGTCCTTTTTTGTAGTTATTTCACATTTTCTTATTTTTTGGAGGATACAAGCTTAGATCGATTAACAATTAATGATCATTCATTAACCAAAATGAAGATAAAGTAGCAACCACAAACCTAAGTTGGGCTTGGCTACAATCATAAATTTAGTACTCAAAGATCAACAAAGTTGCATGTTCTATTTCATATATGGATAATATTTATATTGCAATCAGAAAAAGAATACTGCCACCCGAATTATAATGGGAAAAACTTATGTAGCTTCAATGTTCCCCATCATTTTATTAATATAACAATGAGTATGGCTGGCATCTTATCAAGCCAATCAGAATATACTGAATAGATGATCTGGCATCTTACCAATCCCATCAAAATACACCATGATAATTTAAAAAACTTGGAGTTGCAGTCCTAACAAGTCACAACAAAATAAAACTCTTTCTCTGCGCATGCATGCACGCACATGCGTGTGCGTGTGTGTGATGCTTGTCAGCCACATTCTTGATAGCTTAGGGTAAACAAAGTAGCAATAGATTTAACTTCCTGATTTCAGTCTCTAGCTATCTCTATTTGGATGCAAATGGATGTTTTAATGTCCAAGTTGTCTTAGCATTATTAAAAAAAGCCTCTATTGGCTTACCTCTTGCTTTAAGAGAGCAAGAAAGTTGTGTTCAAAAGTGAAAGTATATCTATGAAATTACATATATAATTTTATGAGAGAACAAGTTATATAGAAAATACAAAATTAGAATTGTTATAAAGAAAATTACAACCATCCATGCTTACACTTGACGAACACTAGTATCTAAAAATATAGGCATATCCAATCTTAGAAAATACATATTAATATAAATATCAAATTAAAGGTAATAAACTAAATGGACAAAATCAAAACTAGGGGGAAAGTTAGGGGCCATTGCTTTGGTGAGGGGAGAGTATTTCCAGAGAAAGTGTTTTACCCCACATCGTGACCATTATGCTGCGCTAACTAACCTTTAACCATAATGAGATAAAATAAGTAAATTTGGGGATGAAATGTGCACAACTAATCCACCATAAGTGCCATGTGAAGCATTTTGCATGTAATGATGGGAAATTTGATGACAAAATAAACTAGTTTTAGAATAGTTTTGCTTGATTTAAAAATTATATAAGATTTTTCATCGATTTATTATTATTTTATTATTTTTAGATTTAAATTAAAGGCATGGAATTTAATCTTAAATTTGGGCATTTAGCAAAATAATTAATGAGATACACAATTTTTACTTGAATTGTAGGATGATCTTAAGTAAGAGACCTATCACGTTCAATTAGTATATCGCATAAGATCATGATTTTTATTAGATTAGTGGGACCAATCCAAGAGTAGTTATGATAGAGTATTATACTATTTAATGGGGGGTCTCCTTCCTAATGGGGTTCTTTTTTCGATAAAATATATGATTTATTGGTTTCAGCATTAAAGGTTGGCCATAATTGCTGGTTCTAGTGCGTGCAATATATTAACATTTGTAGATAAATATTGTTGTGGTGAGTACCTATGCTTTATGACAGTCAAATGAGATGTGAATGTATAATTATTTTGTTAATTATAGTTTGAACTTCAATGTCTAGACATGATATGTTAGGAGCTTTTATAAGGTCGCTGTAAAAGGATTAAGCACCTATAGGCCATCTATTTTTGTGTATTTCTCACATCAAAAGGCTACAAAAAACTAATTAAGATGCATCAGAATGACGGCGATATAGTTCAATAGAAACAACCATAATCTCCCCCAAAAAGATTATCTAAAAGGTATTTATTTAGACTCTTTGACCCTGTATAAGTATCCAAGATCTATCCAATGCATAGTTAATATGGGATTAATCAAACATCTATATGAGTCTTAACATACCTTTTCTTTAAGCTCGGGCATCCTCGCTAGGTTAAGAGTCCAAATCTATTCAAATCCAACCACAAACATAATAACGAGCTCATGGTCAACCCAAATGAGCCCCTATTGCAGTATCTTCTAGTTTATATGGATCATGCGCTAGATATGCTCTGATATCATTTTCAAAAATTTTGGACCTCATCTGACAAGACTAGCCAAAATATATTATTTAGGTTCTCTAGCTTTAGATACAAGTACTCAGAATATATCGATTGCATAGTCAATGTAAGACTAAATACATGCATGCATAAATCCTCATATCAACTATTTTGTGTATTTATTTATGGCACCACCATCACCATATGGAATTTTGATTCATTTCTTCGGTATCAATTACTTAACATAATTTCCTACATTTTTCCCCATCTAGTTGTCATATATTTCATATATGGTACAAAATTTGTTATTGCATGCATGTATACATATATCGAATATTATTTCTATGATATGCAACCATAGTATCCTAGTTAGCAGAATACTGGAGCTGACTAGATCCTGTAGATAAGGGCAAGTACATGTATTAGTCATTATAGTTTTTCACCATCCACTCCGTATGGTGCTAGTAGTTCAACCAAATTGACAAGAGTATGCCAGCCACCAATAGATAAAGCTCAACTCTTTCATCAAGACAATTTCTATTTGCTCTAACAATGCTTGGCAACTAATCAGTCTTGAGTAATTTACCTGATCTAGAAGGAAGACACAAGTATTTGATAGCTAAACAATCATCTTCATATTCAAATAAAGAGGCACAGCTAAATTCCAGCATCCCAATCCGAGCCCATTAGGACTAGAGAATATTTGGAACTATTAATAGACAACCATGAAATCTAAAATAAGAGAACCTTGCTATTTCCAATTTGCTACAAATTAGCTTTATAGAACACCACAGTATCATCATCAAACTTTAAGGGAACTATTTTTTTATTAGCCAGATTATTTCCAAAACCATTGGTCAAAGAATTTCTTTGTGCCAATGAAAACATTCCGAACAACATATCATCCACTAACGCAAATAAAAAAGGATATAGAGTATCTCCTTGTTTGAGACCCCTTTTACAAGGAATCTATTATCCTAGCTTACCATTCAAAAGAACTCCACAACAGCGTGGCATTAGACAACATTAAATCCAGCAAATCTATTTTTCAGAAAGCATCTATTTTGCATAAGAATGATCAAGAAGTCCTAGTTAATCATATCACATACTTTTTCAAAGCCTAATTTTAACAGTCTTGGATTCATCATGAGTAGAAGATACAACTTCTTGAGCAGTAGTAAAGCAGTCCAAAACCAATTATACTTTTATAACAGTAAACCACTTTCCGAAATTAACTCATAGAGGACACCCTTCAATCTATCAGCCAAAACTTTGTTATAATTCTCTGGATTCCATTTGATGAACTTTTATGTCGGAACTCTCTAACAGAATTTGCATCCTCTGTTTTTAGAATAAGAAAATTACAATGAAGTCCATACTTCTCAAATAATTTTTGCGAGAGTTGAGCTCCTCAAAGATTTTAAGTGTCTTTCTTAAACATAGAGGGATATTCTTGATAAAAAATCAATAGAAAACTATCTTGGCCCGGGGCCTTTTCCTCCCCTAATTCAAAGGTAACTAATCTAAATTCTTCTTCCTAGAAAGGATTATCTAGACTTACATGCTTTCCAGCTAGATTCTTTATGTTTGCCTTATAGGAATTCAAATGCTTAGGTTTAGGTGTTGCAAACAATTTCTCACTCATGTCCCAAAAGAACTAAAATAATTTCTGACTTGGTCTCTTTAGCCATCATAAGTACTCGATGATGCAAATTAGCTCATGTCTCACTATACTCATGCTCTTTTTCAAAAAAAAGGAAATAGTAGTCCCATTTTTATTGAATAAACCTCTCTTGGCATACTTCTCTACTCTATTTAAGGAAGAAAGATGAAAAAAGTATCCGCCAAAAGTTGGATTGATTTTATCAAGTTATGTAATTCTTGCAATTGAGTCTTTGGATTCATCCACATTAAAGGGTCTCTTGCATATAATCTATATATAATCATAAACAACTCTCTCTTATTTTGGCCATGGAATTAAAAGAATAGTCAACAAATTTCCATGAGTGAAATCAAACAAAAATCATCGCTTTGTCACAAAAAAGGGAATTCATACAGATTTTATTTTTAAGTAAAATTTAAACTTTGCTTATCCCATTTAGGATTAGATGATGCCATCAAAATCGATTACTAACTTCACAAATTGATGTTTTTCACTTCTTACGAGGACTCCATCAAAAGACATATTGGATGTTGCAAATACGGCATATATGAATGTTCAATTATAGATGTACACATTTTGTGGGATGGGCAAGGGCTAGACCAATGGCAACTAATCTGGAATAAAATAGACCAATGCTCAAAATACTTGTCCATTCTCTAAGATTCTCTTGAGTCCAACTTTGAGTTTTGATTACTATTTTATGCTAGTCTTTTTTATTTTGTGAGAAAAGTTTCAGATTGGTTTTTGGTTCAAATGTCAACTCAAGTTAATCAATACAGTGTCTTTTTGCACACCAAGTTCTTTCCTTCCACCTTTCATTTTGTTGTCATACTAACAAACCAATCCAAGATTTATCTTGCTACGAGCACTGTTGCTAATTTCCACAAAACCTATACATTTACATATAACAATAAGTTTTGGGGATATTACCAAAATATTTGAGAGTCTTAACCCTAAAGACTATGTATAGCATGATTAGCATCCTATTCATTAAAGTTAGACCTATAATGGAAGAGAAATATTTTTGAATCATAGCCTAGAAAAAAAGGTGATAAGTAATTCCTCAAGCTGAACAAATGCTATAACCATCTCTTGTTTATGGAACAAATTCCAAAAAATTGCAGAATCCGTCACTAAATTCTAAATATAGAAAACATGCATGTTTAGCATTGGAGGAAAACAATTCATACAAACATATCTCTATCATGCCATATTCTTGGAATATACTCACAAGAAATACTCCGTGATTATGTGGGTGTTATTCTCAGATGGTTTTACTTCTTCAATAGTGGTCTCAAGAAACAAAGATAATATATGAAATAAAATTGCAGAGAGACATAATAGAGGGAACAAATAGGATGGTAAAATTAGTATCTCATGGCACAAATTCACAATACTTGAAAGTATTCCAAGCTTTATAGTCATTAATAAAATTTTAAATCATGAAACATGTTCAGATCATCCTGCTAAACAAACTAAAGAACAAAACTAATGACAAGATCTCACAAGCAAGTTGGTGTCGAAAGTTAGCTATAACTTATAGGTTCCATCCACTACCTATCTAGTTTAGCAATCCTACTTAAATAAGAGCTCAAAATTTAATTGGTTTCCTTGTCCACACTTTCACTCAAAGAGCCATGGGTGTTGCTTCCGAATCTCTTCCTCTTCCTTTGGAGTGAAGTCATTCTTAATGTTGAAAGTCTTACGAATCTCTTCAACATGCTTCCCCCTGATCATGTTAGCCACTTGTTCGCATGCAAGGTCTAAGAGACCCTTGATTTCAAGATAATCGGCGGCCTGAAATCAATATAGCAAAGGTTAAGTTATCTTGATTTTTTTCCCCATATGGTTCGGCAAACTTAACACAATCACATGGAAAGATGATTAGGATGAGATACAAAAAAAAAAAAAGGCTATTATCTAGAGAACATTTTAAATTTTGAAATCTCAACCCACTGAAGAGCAATGTGTTCATCAACAATGGAAATATAATTTTTGGTGTTGAAACAAATAATGAGGTAGTGACTGAAATATAATTTAGAACACATAATTTAATTTATTTTTTAAAAAATGAGGGTCAAACATGGCAATTTAGTTCTTATAACATTGCAACCTCTATCAAATGAGGCAAGGAAAGGACACCATTTGAAAAAAAAAAAAAGAGAGAAGAAATGGAGACCAACATGTATTTATCAAAACATGTTTATCTTAGATAAAATTATATAATTAACTAGCTATAATATATAGAAGATATAAACTATAGAAGAACGTATTTGATGCTTCCAAGGAGATATTGACGGTGTTGCCCATCACTTTTCTCCAAATAATTAAGAAATAATGAAGAAGATCTAAAGAATATGAGAAAACACTGGAACCTCACATTGGACTAGCTCCCTTTTTACAGATTTTAAAGAACCTGCTTATATGAATAAACACATATCCAACGAGACAAGCTAGTTTCATACGTAAGCATGTTATAATAGATGAGGGCATATAATATCAGTATTCATTTTTGTACTGTGGTCTTAATATCAAAATTTATGCAGGTTTATTCTCTGTTATTCATTGTGGATTGTATTTAATTTGCTCTTTGTAATGTGGTCTTGATATCAAAATTTATCTACAAACAATTGGATCATTCTCTCTCTAAAATGTTTAGGCATATACAATCTAAATTTGGGATAATCTACTGAATGATTCTTAAATTAAATTTATTTAAGATTCATGCTCTCCTTTCTCTAAAACTAAACACAATGATTCCGTATCATCCCCTAGTATGATACTTTCAATTTAACATATCAAACTTCAAGCTTCTTGAATGTCAAATGTAAAACGCTGAAGGCTATCATCCAAGCCCAAGAGAAAAAAAGATCCCTCCAGATCAGGAAAGAGAGAGAACCGGAAAGAGTGAGGATCTCACCTGAAGAATGTCACAGAGGATGGTCTGATGTACATCAATGTACGTAGCATCCCAGCTCTTGATCTCCTCATTGGGATTATCATATTCGTCGAGTGTGCGGGTGGCACCGGCATGCCTCCTGCAGTACTCGATCACCTTGGCGAGGGTCCTGGCGTCGACGTTGAAGAGAGGAATCGAGTCCTCCGCACAGCCATCGTTGATCATATTGCTGATCATCTTCGACTGCCTCGCCGTTGCCACCTCCACTTCGAACTCCTCACCATCCGAGCTTCTAAGAACAATCTTCTTCTCTTTCTCAGCCGCCAACGCCATCATCTACGTCTTTTCTCTCAATTATTTCGCTCCCTCGCTCTGTTGTTCTGGAGAGGAGAATATAGTGGTTATTTATTGGGGAGAACAATATCAACTTCATGTCAGAATACGAATAAGAGATTAAAAGGGAGGGCTCCTGAGACGACTGGGATCGTGACCGGTCCAGCTGGGCCGAGCCTGTCCCTGCGCCGATGGGGGCAGCGAACCAGCTAAAAACAGGGCCGAACATCCTTTGCTCGGTCATTTTCGGGTCCCAGCTCTATCACCAGCGGCTGGGCTACGGTTGGCCAGAGGATGATGCAGGTTGGGCTGAGGCCCTCGGCAACGAATGCCGGTGGCGTAGATGGTCGGAAGAAGGGGACAAAAAAAAATCAAAACGAACAGGGCATCACTCCCAGCCGATTTTCGGCGAGTTCCTCAGCCGGCAGCGACGGTTCAAGGCCTTGAAAAAGAGTAGGAATCAAAGGGTCGGAACTTACCTTAGCTCCGGCGAGCTTCTCCGGCCTCAAATTCCGGCAGGCACAATGATAGGATTCAGGTAGCTCCAGAGGGAAGAAGAGGGATTATTCACGGTGGAGTGCCTTGGAGGGGAGAGGTTCCTTTTATAGAAGATTTCCTAGAGTTCCGCCAGAATCCGGCCTGCCCTAGGAGTCCGTTTCCCATCCAGACTCATCGGAGAAGGAGACTCCCGATGGGAGTCTTCCTCCAGTTTTTTTTTTTTCATATGGGGTGCTGGTGCGGCAGACCGGGCCATCACATAGGCAAGGCCCAGCTTTAAGACCCAGACCTGGACCCAACCTACCCTGGCCTATAATGTTGTTGAGCTATGCATGGTTAAATTTCTTACCAAATTTAGTCTAATATACGGATGAGTCTCGGTGGTTTCGGTGTTGTGGAAGAGGACCATATATGAGCCCAGAGATGCTAGGATGGGATGAAAGAACCGAGAGATCGAAGGAAACTTCATTTTATAGGCTTCAGATACGACTTCTGAGATACCCATCCAGCAGAATCCCTATTATTTGGTAGTTAGTTGAGTACTTTAATCTAATTACAGTTCATAGTTCAAATGTTATATGATGCATTACTTATAGAGTCCCAATGATTCAGTAATTAACTGATAACATATATGGTTAAGGGTTCCCATTATAACTACGTTAATTATGCATTCATAAGTTGATACATATATATATAATATTATCTATTCATTTACATACACATGTATGCATACAATGTATGCATACGTATATGACCATCTGTTTATGGATACTTATCCAATAGTGTGTTTCATATAGAATAATTGCATTCAGATTTGGAATTGCAAATTTCCTGAAATGTTAATTATCTTATCTTTTGGAGAGGTTTTTGAATATCATATAGCAATTGGTAAAATTATTCTCTCTCTCTCTCTCTCTTTTTGATCTTTCTTAATCTTGACATGGTTCCTAAAGCAAATTATCCCATAAAATACTCTCTAATGAACTCAATGCTATTCTTAGGTGATTTTATATTTTCATAAATGCTGTGAAGAAACAATGATTAAAATGAAACAAAGTCACATTCTAAATATCAAGTCATAGTTAATATTGCAAACAAAGAAATCCATGCCTAGATCATAAGCTACATAGATGAAGAAAAAGATCCCACAAGCAAGCTAAATTTGATTATTTGTTGTAGCATTTAGATTCTATCTACTATCTAATATAGAGAAATAGTCTTTGAAATTAGAAGCTAAAGATTACTTTGTGTTTTGCCCACATAAAAATTAACCGGTATTGTCCATATAAATTTCATGAGTTATTTAAGGGCCTTAAAACCTTTCTAAAAGCTCCATGAGTTCTTCTGAACTTTTTTCACTTCAACTTAGCACCAGTCATTCTCAACATTGAAGGTCCAGGTCTCCTCAGCACTCTTTCCCTTTATCATGCTAGCAACCTTTTGGCAATCTAAATCCTATGGACCCTTAATATTAAGATAATTGGCAACCTGAAATCAAAATAGAAAAGATTAAATTAATTTGATTTGACACTAAAATAGTTTAATAAAGATATTTTATTGAAGGCATAATGTGGTTGGATGATTAAGCAGGATAGTATAACAAATTCAAGATGACATTTTTAACTTCTTACTCTCCATACTGTTGCATGATTGAATTAAAAGAAAAAAATCACTTTCAAGATCGAAACATTCTACTGACAAAAATATTTTAACAACAAAATGTAATTTTAGATGTTCCAACAAATAATAATAGGATAATGACTGAATATATTTTAACATATATGTAAAGATAAATATAGATAACCCATGTATGCATATACTTGAGAAAATGAAATTAAGATCTAGCAAGTTAATTCTTATGATATGCTTACCTTTATTATATTAGCCAAAGAACCAATGCAACAACTCCATGCAAACAACATGGAAACCACTGTATAATTTTTAAATCATGAATCTATTAAATCGATATCTCATGGTTTTCAATGTATAATATTAAATATATCTAAAGAAGATGGTGAATCACTTGGTGGTCAACTTATGCATGAACCACAATTTTTCAAAGCTCAAAAAATCTATTTATTCTAATTGATCAAGCCCTCAAGGTCATCTTACACATGAGCGCATTATAGTAGGTGAACGAAAAAAATATTAAATATCCAAATGTACAAAAAAGGGGTTAAACTAGCAAGATATTCTTTCTAATTTATTCATAATGGATTCTTGATACTTTTTGCTAAATTTATCATGCAAGATCACACATTAAAATCTACTTATAGGCCATGGATTTAATCTCTCTCTCTCTCTCTCTCTCTCTCTTTAATATAGTGTGTGTGTTTGCATATAATATATATATATATATATATATATATATATATATATATATATATATATATATATATATGTATGTATGTATGTATGTATATATATATACATATACTGTACTTGCATGCATTTGTGTGTGTGTAATCCAGTTAAGCTAAGACCCTATACAAGGATAATAAGTTCAAATCCCACCTTCAATACATGTCAAGATCTTAGGATAATTATAATGGTAAAAAAAAATATTTATTAGTATGCTTGGTTCCCATTTAGATTTGAAACTCATGATTCACTTGCTCTTAATAAATGTGGCTACTTTAAAGTAGGATAAGAAAATCTAATTTTATTTCTTTACATTTCATAAAAATATTTTGATTTGTTAAATATATTCCTTAAAATATTTTGATTCATTAGGTATATTCAAAATAATTATATAAGAATATCTTAGGAGAAAGTAAAAAGTTAAAGGTCATGAAAATATTAAAAGATAATATCTTATTTTACATATAAATAATTTGCTTATCTTTTGATATAGTAAATAGTATTAGGAGTTTGTTCGATTCAAACCATTTGATAATTTAATTATGATTTAGCAAATTTGATAACTATAGCATGAAAATAGAACTAATAAATAGGCTTTAAAAAAAGTGCAAAAAAGCCAATACATAAAAAGATTAAAACCAATATATGGCTGACAAAAGCTTAAAATATTATCTCAAATATATGCAAGATGTCTACATGAATATCACAGAGGAACTTCAATCAAACATCGAGCACTCAAACTGCTGTTCACTAAGGAAAACTAAAAAAAATAGACCCCTAGCCCATAATTAGATCCATGTTTATTGCTTGCCATAGGCATCACCACTATAAGGGAGATTTGATTCATTTTGTCATAAACAAGGCTCTAGATGGGCTAAGAAAAATTAATGCTTGCAATCAATCCAAGGCAAAGATCATCGGAGGATGGATCATTGTTAATAGAAACTGATCTTTGTATGTCTTGGAGGGATACAAGATCATTATGATCCTGATCCTTTCTTATTAGAATGAAAAAGGAGGTATTCTCTTGCTGAAACTGGCTAATGAGCCTAAAGCTATACTTTTCTTTAGAAAAATTTTGGAGAAGATAATCTTAACTAGCGAACAATTCTTATGTCTTGACTTAAATTATCTTCAAATTTAAGCTCTCCCCTCTTAAAATTAACCATAATAATTCTTTATCATGATAGAGTTGTACATCTAACCGAAAAAATACATCAGGATTTAAGTATCTAGTTCTCAAATAAGAGTGCAAATCAAACTTTATATAAGTAACAAATCAGGCATGTAACCCTAGAAAATCATATTAAAGAAATAAAGAGAGAAGAAAAACTTATAGATCTCATTAGAAGAAGGCCATAAAAGGATGCTTGATCAATATTGATGTATCCAACATCCCAATCTTTGAGCTCCTCATTAGAGAACTTGGTGTGCTTCTCACGACACTCTATAACCTTTGAGAGTGTCTTGCCGGTAACAATTGGAAAAGAGATACCATCTTCTACAATGTCATTATTGATCACAATGTATATCATCTTTGATTGCTTTGCTATTACCTCCTCTACTTTAAACTCCTCACAATCCAAACTCCTTAAAGTGATTATCTTCTTCTCCTTTATTGATGCCATGATCAAAGTCCAAAGAAAAAAGCCAGGCAATTTATCTCAATCTTTTAATCACTCTCTCTTTATTTTATAAAAATAGATGAGAATGATAAAAGCCTTTGGATGCTATTAATAGGAGATATTGAAAGCATCAATATTGCTAATATATCTAGATAAAGGACATCATCTCATTACCAGCTCCCTTGCTATAATTGAGTTAACATCCTTTTTTTTGTTATAAAAATGCTACAATCTTATCAACTTAGTTATTATTCGATGTCGCAAGATGGACTTGGTGTAGTCTTAAATGATGCAACACAAGTGTCATATCTCCATCATGAAGATTAAAATTAGAAAATTTAATTTATACATTTATATTAAGATTAAAGTAGACCCCTTTTTTCTTCTAGATGTTCAAAAAAATATTTTTTATTGGAGTAAGTTTTTACCTATTCTACCATAATACTAATTTAACAGGCTAGATATATAAGATATAGTATACAAAATAATTGATAGACTCAAATATAGATAGATGTGTTCACGTATCTTACAAAAAATAATATATGAGATTAATTGCACAAACACTTGATTAACATAGAATGGGATAAAGAGGTTGGTAAATATAAGAGATATGTAAAGACATTCTATCAAAGGTGCATGTGAAGTAAATTTCTAATCTACATTTCCAGAATCAAGGGTTGACCATGGAGTGTAGGGGCCAGTTTAGAATAAGATAAACCTTTAAGCCTAGTCCCTAGATTGGCGCACTTTGAGGTATTCCTATTAAATTTCTATCATCCTTTAGTATGGTTAGTCCAAGCTGTCAAAATGAAATATCTTTGCTTATAAAAATTAGGAGGGGCTAATCTCTACCTATTCTACCCTATGCTCACTTCACCCCTCGAGGCCCGACTACAACTAGAGTTGAACCCATATCTCCATGATCAAGTGGCAAGGGGTGATACCAAGCAAGCAAGGTTCAAAGGTGTCAAAATTATATATGGCAAAAATCTTCTATTAGTCAAGAATATTTCTTCGTGTGCATAACATTAATTATATGCATGTATGTAGATCTGATCCATAAATAGTGTACCTATACTTGTTATCTTTTTGCCAACTAGCTTTAGCTCAGTCATTAGCAATCTTTTTCCTAGAAAAGTGGCACATAGTCCATATCTAGTAGCAGCATGCATTTCTCAAAGAAAATGCTTTGAGGGGCACACACAAGTTCATTGGGCCACAAATGTTAATTTGGCAATTCCATAAACAACTAACCCCATTTATAGAAACAAATATCATGAGTTGAATTAGTCCTTTCATACCATAAAGCAAGATAATTGTTCATCTACACATAATAAGATCCATATACTCATTTATCAAAAAATTTTCTAAAATTATGAATATAAATAATTCACTATTCTTCATATACATGTCTAGATTTTTCTATTCCTAGTGCAATGCACAGTAAGCTACAATGGTTAATAAATTAGGGAGGAAAGAAGAGGGGACAAAGAGATCATGGGAATGGATAAAAATCATGAGGCAACTTTTTGCATCATGTGGTAAAATTATAATGCATGTAACTATGTAGAGGTCATAGGAGCAATTCCCTCTCCCATTTATGTAGAGATCTTAGTGGATCAGATTATAGTAGTGCTGATCAATTTATCTTACGAGCTTGATGCTAAATGTAAATCTTGCAAGATAAATTGAATAGTAAAATATATATGTTTCTATCTTCTTTTGTATCTCTTTCTTGTTTTCTTATTTTTTTGGAGGAAATGGACTTAGATCCATAAAAATTAATAACCATACATTACCAAAAGAAAATTAAGGTAGTTACAACAAATCTTGCTTAAGCCTGGCTAGGATCATGAATTTAGAACTCAAAGATCAACCTATAGTATCTATATTGCAATGAAGAAAGATTACTATCGATAATATTTTAATGGAAAAACTTTATGTAGCCTTGGCCTAGCATGCTTACACCCCACTTTGATGTGTTATATTGCTTACTAGATTGGTCTAGCTTATTATTCTTTCTTTTCCTATTTGTCAGATTTTGGATCATGAATTGCTCCAGACATTGCATAGGAAGTGTGCTTGATTTCTTGGAGATGTTCATGTTAGTTGGTCTTCTTATAAGTCTAGCTTATATTTGAAGATTTTTATTTGAATTGAAAACTACTAATATTTTGAAATTTAATGACTTAGATTATCTTGTATTATTCGTTGATGAGAATGATTTGATTGGATTTTTATTAAATTGATTTTTGAAGATTGAAGAAATTTTATTTTTTCTTTGAAATTATTTGATTAGTAGCCTTGCATACTTGTATGATCCACTTTGCAAGCATACGGCATTTGTTATACTCTGGGTTTGTGGTGTGACATATAAAATGATATCAGAGCTTAGGTTTAAGATCATTAAGGATTGTAATAAGATTATGATAGAAATAGTGATATCACTATAAGAAATTAAGATATTAGCAATGATCTTTAGCGACAGTATTTCTGCTGTCACTAATAGTCTTTATTAGCAACAGTATTATCGATGGTAATATCTAAATCATTAATAATATTTTTATCGATGGCTATCAGTGATGTCATTTTTATCATCTCTAATAATCATTTTTATCGATAAAAAATCATGACCAAAAAATAAGCCATCACAAAAAAAATATTTATTAAAATCATTTATTTATTAAACTTACTAACAATGGCACTAGTTATTATTAACGATGGTACTATAAGTGACAGATCTTGCCATCATAAAAAAAATTATTTATTAAACTTATTAGTGATGGCCAAAAGATTATTAGTGACAAAATTTGCTGTCGCTAATAATCATTAGTGATGGAATTCACCATCTTAAAAAATTTAAAAAAAATTTATTTACTAAACTTATTAGCAATGATAGAAAGAGTACTAACAATAATAAAAAAAAATTATTTATTAAAAAATCATTAATGATGTCACTATTAGCGATGGAATTGCCATCATAAAAAATAAAAGAATTTTTTTATTTATTAAGCTTATTAGTGATGGTGAATAATTATCTTTATCATTTATTTTTTAAATAATTATTATTAGAGTATCATCATAAAAGATCACCTCAATCCGATACCTAGCTATGTCAATCAATAAAATTTGATTTCGACAATCACGAATGACTGCATGATGATCTGATAGATAAAATCCATCGATAGATTCAAAAACTGACAATGATGATCTCGATAATATTTATAGTATACTATAAAAATTTTATTTTAATCAAATATTATTATCATGATCAATTTTATACGGGATTATTTGGACTGTTAAATAAAAAATGAATGATTAAAAAGCCAAACAGCATCCGATTATAAGGTGATTTTTTAGATAAATGACCTTTGCTACTATTTTGATCATTTGTACGGTGGTGATCATAAAATTCAGATCATGCATATATGAACCATCCATATTAAGCAGATCTTACAAAAGCACAAGTATAATTACTTAAGAACTTTAAGAATGAATATCAAGAGACATATAGTTTTGGATCGTTCATATATGCATGATTTGAATTTTATGATCACCACCATACAAATGATCAAAGTAGTAGCAAAGATCATTTATCTAATAAATTACCTTATAATTGGATGCCTTTTGGCCTTTTTATTACTCTTTTTTCATTTAATGGTCCAAATCATCCTGTGCTAAATTGAACATGATAATGATGTCCGATTGAAGACTTTGATAGTATGCTACAAATATCATCGAGATCATCATTATAAATTTTTAAATTTATCGATAGTCTCTATCTATCAGATCATCATGCGATCATTCATAGCCATCGAAATTAAATTTTAATGATCGACATATCTAGGGCTACTGGATTGAGATAGTCTTCTGTGATGATGCTCTAACAATAATTATTTAGATAATAAATGATAAAGATTGACTTTAAATTTTAAAATTATACCATATTTATAAAAAAATAAAAAAAAATTATTTATAATAAATTAAAAATTAAAAAAAATTGATTATAATTATAATTAAATTAATTAATTATCGATGGTTATTAGTAATGATTGAATTTCATCGCTAATAATTTTGAAAAAAATTATTTAAAAAATTATAAAAAAATATTTTTTTAATAAAAGTATTAGCGACGGCTTTTGCGATAGAAGATGTCGTCACTAATACTTTTACCGACAGCATTAGCGACTAAAACATTGCCATCGCTAAAAATTTTACAAAAAAGTCATTTAAAAAATTATGAAAAAAATATTTTTTTCTAATAAAAGTATTAGTGATGCCTCTCCTTTTTTAGCAACGGATTTTGTCATCGCTAATATTTTTACTGATGGCATTAGCAATAGCCACTTTGCCGTCACTAATACTCCCACATATTACCAAGCGCGAGGAAAAAAAAATTTGCTCACATGCTCGCCTCTCATCAGCATCCAAACCCCCCTCAACCCCCCAACCCCCCTTTCCTCCCTCCCCGCCCCATCCCTCAGACATCCCATGGTGCCGGCGTGCTATCCCCTTGTCGGCATCCAAAACCCCCAACCCCCCTTTCCTCTCTCCCTGCCTCGTCCCTTCAGCATCCCGTGGCCCTGACATGCTTTACTCTCGCCAGCATCCAAACCCACCTCAACCACCCCCCAACCCCCCTTTCCTCCCTCCTCGCCCCATCCCTCTGTCATCCCGAAGTCCCAAGCCCACATCCCTCTATGCCCGCGGCCTCCCCGACTCCATCACCCCCAACATCGTCGGTCTGACCCTGTAGCCCCGAGTCCATGCCCACGATCGCCCCGACCCCACTAGCCCCGATGTCGTAGGCCCGACCCCACGGCTCTGCCCCTACCCACTGCCCTTAGCCTGCGACCCCACCCCACCAGCCTAACCCCATGGTCCCGACCCACACCACCTGCCCATGGCCCCATCCCTGTACCCTCATCTCCGGCATCTCATCTTCGAGCGGACATCTCATCCCCAGCCATCCTCTCACCCTTCAGTCCCTGTGCGCCAGCCCACCTTTTATTGTGAGCATTAGCTATGGCATTAGCGACGGCTAATGTAGTCACTAAAAGTTTTTTTATTTTGTTTAAATTATATTAATTAAGTTTAATTATATATTAAAAATTAATTTATTAAAAATTAATTTAATTAAATATTTAGATGTTTAATTAATTAATTAATTAGAAGTAAGGGACTTAGATCTCTGCATGTAGAGCACTCGGACCAAAAGAAAGTATCGAGCAGCATTGCAAACACAGGGTCAGAGTGTGCCCTGTGCACTCGGATCTCGGATCCTAGCTAGGGTCTAAGACATCCAGTCTCCGTGCACCTTGCACGCTCAGGCCAAGGGAAGGTGCCGGTCAGCATGCATTGTGAACACGGAGCTGGGGTGTGCCCTATGCACTCCAGCCTCGGGTCTCAGCTGGCGTCCAAGGCATCCAGCCCTCGCACACCCTATGTGATTAGATCGATGGAAGGTGCCAAGCAGCATTGCAAACATGGGGTCGGGGCATGCCTTGCATGGTCGGGCCTCGAGTCCCAGCCGATGTCTAAGGCACCCAATCCTCGCACAAGGGCCGAGTGCATATTCTACGGCATCCCATAATTGGATGTTAATTTAAGTAATTAATTAGGTATTAATTTTAAAAAATATTACATTGCATGGTACCATAGACCCATCTTTCGATTAATGTACATGTTCAACTTATCCAAATATTTATATATTTTTATATGGATGGAAAATTTTGTACATTGATCAATTGATTGTCTAGTATGGATAGTTTAAGAAATAAAAATAATTCTATATGTCATTACAGTAATCAAATGGTATACTGAGGGTTCAAAAAAAATTTTAGATAGTATTTTTCTTTAGTTCTCCCTATACATCTTCAGTCGTGTGGGGAGAACTTAGGAGAAATACTATCAAATTTCTTTCAACCCAATTGCATATCATTTGATTGCTATAATTGACCTATAAAATTAATGCATTTTCTGAATAGAATAGGACCTTCTATACCTATTAGTTGATGACAAGATACATTTACTATGTAAGTCATTTTGAATAATAAAATAATTAATTAGCAGTTGCTTTGTATTTATGTATATACAGAATTCTTAGATAGTGTGCCATGGATCATAGTTGGATGGACCGTTGAGTAGTCAATTGGATAATTTTTGCTAAATATAGAGAGGGTGTAGAGTACCTCTACGATTTTATTTTTAGAAATGCTGCACTCTTACATCAAGGACGAACTCATTGCCCTTGTTATAGGTGTGAAAATAGAAAAAAAATTGATAGGGATATAATTATTGTCTATTTGTATAAGAGTGGACTTATGTGCCACTACAAGCATTGATACTTGTGTGGGGCGATGTGGGAGAAAGTTGTAAAGGTTAGAAGCAAGCAAGACAGGGACATAGATAGAATGGTAGATATGGTTATGGATGCAGTTGGTCTTGAAGTTAATTGAGATGTGGAGGATGATCCAGAAGCTGGCAGTGGCAATTTCTACCATATGTTGAAAGATGTTGATGAATCATTGTGGTCAGGATGTGAAACATACTGTATTACAGCTGTGTCAGAGTTGTTAAATTTGAAGGTCGAGTTTAATATGACAGTCAATTGTTTTGATAGGATGGTAGCAATAATAAAGAAGATGCCACCCAAAGATGAGAAGCTTGTTGGGAGCTTCTATGCTTCAAAGAAAATAATGAAAGAATTAGGCATGGGATATGAGAAGATAGATGGATGCCGTAATAATTGCATGCTTTTCTACAAGAAGGGCCAACTGAAGAGCTCATGTGACATATGCGGTGAAAGTCGATTTAAGCCAAGATAAAGAGGATAAATGATAAGTGATATATTTTTGCATTTATTATGGATATTTTTGATAATTTATGGTGCTAACATCTTCTAAAAAATCTAATTTCATAAATAAATTAAATTTTTTATAAAAAATAAATAATTTTTAAAAAAATATAAAATTATAGCATATTTATAAAAAATAGATGTTGAGTTAATTGAGCAAATTTTAAGCACCAAAATGATGAAAAATTATTGAGCAATTTAATGCATATATTTTTTTTATTTTTCAGGCAAAAATTGGAGCAAAAAATCAAGCAAAATATCTTAAAAAATAAATTTTATTACCTTCGATGCATGGTGGACTGACCGCTCGATCCACAGAAGCGATGGTGCGGTCCACGAGAATAGTTTGCGGTGTTTTGGTGTGGCTCCCGAGCGATAGAAGATTTTTTGTGCGATCCAACGGCTATTATCATCCCTGACTGTGAATAGAAAGTTTTAAGTACTGATCAACGGCCAGAATTCAATCCGAGGTGTGATCGAATGACTAAGAATGTTTTTGACTATAAGAAGGATTTAAAATAGTATTTTTTGATGAGATCTGGATGGTCCATTGAAGATCCGATGGCTAAAAAAATTTCTAAAGGTATTATATGATTTCTAAGGGTTTTGGGACTCCTTTTGCTACTAGAAAAAGGTAAAAAATTATCTATAAATAGGGGGTCTAGAAATAAGAGTAAAGAGAAGAAAAAATTAATGGAAAAGTAAGGAAAAATTGGAAAAAAAAATTAAAAAAGTTTTAGGGATCCAAGAGAAAGGATGAATATGGAACTAGAGATCTTGATGCATGGCTAAATCCCTTCAATCCAGGAATACGATGAAGCCTGTAAATAGATTTTTTTTATATTTAATTTTTATGTAATAAAATTATATTTTTATTTTATATCTTTTTATTTTTTTGAGATATTGATCTAGCCTACATGGCCTATACCCTCCATTAACATGTCGTGATCCCTGGATATGATACGTGCCTAAAGATAGATCGTGGTATGTTAGATTCAATCTTATATCTTGTAATTAAATTTAGATAGTTTATACTCTAATAAGATGAGCTGTAATCTATTGATATAGTCCGTACCCCTTAGAGATAAGCTATACTAATATCTTAATCACAAGAATTAATATTACAATATAAAAAAATAAATAAATCTAATTTGCATGGTGGATTCAAAAGTTTTGGGTTATTTCTCTGAATTATTTTCTTTCATAAATTAATTTATATTTTTCATTAATTTTTGCTATTCTATTTTTTTTAATCTTTCTACAATCAACTCTCTTTTATTTTTTTCTTAAAAAAAAAATAATCATCCTAGATCTCCATGAAAACGATCCCGACTCATTCTATCTATATAGTTTGAGTTGGTTTTATTCTTAACCACCTACGATAGTGATCAAATTTTGACACCATTGTCGGAGATTTAGGCATGATTATTTTTTTATTAAAAAAACTTTTTTAGTCTTATTCTTAGTTTCTTTTTATTTACTTTCTAACTTGCTTAGTTCCTTAGTCAAACTTACTTTCTTTCAAAAAAAATCTCTTTATATTGACACCTCATAATCTACTTAGGAATACTTAATCATAAAACCTAAAAAGTGAAACAAATCAATTTACTCTTGACTAACTACCAAATTTGACCGCCGTTTCTTCTTGCACTGCATAATTCCATAAAATATCTTAAGGGCACAAATCCTAAACAAGATAAGGTGGAGATTTCATTACCCTTCCTTAGCCCACAAACCACCATCCTACATATTACATTGACCTAAACCTTAACTTAAAACCAATTAGACATTAGCCCCTATGGACTCTCAAGCTCAATAGGACAAGGGATCCTAAGAGTTGGACCAGGTTAGGGTTAGTCAGTTTGATTGGTGTCTAAGAAAGTAGCTTAAAGACTATGTCCTGAAGGAATGTGGTTATTTAATTAGTTTTATTCGCTTATCTGGCCAACTCAGTTGGTGTCTAAGGAAAGCAATGAGAGAACCCCCACCAACATTATACTTACATGGCCATTTGATTGGCTAGTCTTTTACTTGGAGTAAGGCAACCTTGATAGTTAGGAGCTGTCTAGATCTAGGATTATCCTTAGCTAGGATTGACTGCATAACTTGATTACTAACCTACGAATATTAAATCTAACTAAAACTCTCTCATCTATTGATCTAGGACCCCTTAGGACTCTCATCTCTAGAATTCTTCTTCTTCTCCTCTTTTTCTCTCATATATTAAAATTAAAAAAATTAAAAAAAAAATTCTACTAGGATAAAATGACGATTGTCAGATACAATCTAAAGCCTACAAGCCTATAAGGTCACTGAGAAAAAAATAGATTCCAATAGACAACCTAGAACCCTACTGGATCTGTGTTATCTGATTAGCTCTATCAAACCATCTAGAATTAGATCCTCGACTAACAATTTTACAATTGACCCTCAAATGATTAACATGCATCCTACATTTACTGAAATTGAAGATGCATATATTTTTTCAAGGGAGTTTGAAGAGACTAAAATTGCAACTTTGACCAATAGAATTGAAGCCTTAGAATTTGAAGGACATATCCAATTTAACCAAGTGCTAGCACCTATGTGCATTGGATGCGTGCACCAGATCATGTTGTGGAGGAGTGTCCTTATTTGATGAACCCAACCCAAACTGAGTTCATACAGGAGAGTGCATTCAATGAAAGCTACATAAATGAACCTTATGCACCAATCTATAGCCTAGGGTTGGAAAGTCATCCCAATTTTACATGGTCACAAGATGCAACATTAAGAGCCCATAATTTTTATCGACCCTATCTAAGGCCCAACCAAACATTGAATGATCAACCAAGTTGAGATCTTGAGGAAGGAGTCAACATATTAGAAAAGAGTCTAGATGTCTTAGTGCAATCAACCTCAGACATTAAAAATACTCTCAATAATTTCATGCACACCACTGACCAGTTATTTAAACAATTGGGCCAATCAACTATAGCGGTTAATAAACTAGAAGAGAATAGATTATCAAGCCAACTAGAGGATAACCTTAAAGCTCAGAATGGTCTAGAACTTAAAGACCAGTTCAACTCTGAAGAACTGGAGGAGATATCCGAAGTTGATAATAATAATAAGGTATCCACACTTAGTGACCATTACACTCAGCTAAACCCAAAATTAATTATTGAATCTCTCATGACACTGGTTGAACCTCTGCTTAAAAAGGAAGAGGCAACAATAAGAGATCCAGAAACACTCCCTCAGCACATCGAGTATATAGATCTAGGCCTCTTGAAACCCTGACTAGTACTTAAGTTATATCTAGATCTAATTATAAAAAAAGAATTATTAGTTATCAGGAGAATAAGTCACATAATGGTCCCAAGTAGAAAATACATTGAGGAAGAGCCTGAATCACGTAGAGAATTACAGACCCATATTAAGATTCGGGCAGAAATAGGATAGGCATTCTTTTAGCGTCTTGCTGAAGACGTTAAATTTAGCACTTTTTGAGAGGCAACCTAATCTTTTTTTTTACTTTATTTTAACTGATCTTTATTTTTTAAGAATAATGGACCACTTTGTGTGGAAGCACCTGTCAATAAATGTGATCTGGTTGAAGAGGATAAACTTAGCACTTTTTGGGAGGCAACCCAGTTCCAGCTTTTGCTTTTGCTTTCCTTTGTATTTTGTTTAGGTTAATCAAGTCTTGCTTCATATCTTTTGTAGAAATTTGAAGACAATATTGGCTAAGTTGGGAGGAGAATCAATTTTGAAAAAATATCTGGATCCGGTGACATCTCTTCTTTTTCTTTCTCTTTTTATGCACCCTTCATTTTTCCTACTCCATTAAGGATAATGTCAATTAAGTTGGGGGGGAGAATAATATAATATTTTTAAAATCTTCAAGTAAGTTAAGAATTTAGCATTTAAGTACCTGATTATATTTAAAAATTAAGTTAAACTAAATATTTTTTAAAAAAAATTGATGCACAGATCAGAGAGTTTGTGAAATATTGAGGGATCAAGTATTAAGAAAATTCAATAAAGAGTTAAGTTTAGAACTTAAATAATTTTTTTGAGTATTTTTAAATTTTTTTACCAGCATCAAAGAAGAGTTTACTTCCTATAGACTTGTATAGGATAACTATACATTTTTTCATATTTAAAAAAAAAAGAAAGAGTTTTCAAGTACTTCATGCTGAGTAACCGAGCCTCTTTGCCTAAGCAAGCATTGAGTTTCACATCAAAAGATATGAAGCGCAAAAAAATTTTATTATAAAGCTAGTTTTAACTCATAGTCTGTTTGATTCGAGCAAGTAAGTCTGAGGGATATTCTATATCTAGTGCCCTAAAGCCATCTGGTTCGGGAGTCATTGGCTAAAAACTCGCTACATGGGTCAAACAGAAAGCTTAAAGGGATTAAGACACTTAATAGTGGTACATTGTTAAAAAAAAATAATAATAAATGAAGGATGGAAGTAACAATATACTTGTCCATGTGAAAATTAATGATTTGAAGGTAAAGGTAGGAGTAATTTAGAAAATATTTCGAAAAGATTTAGTGTTCCTAGCTTAACTCTCATATTGATTAGTATTAATACCCCAATGACATACCTCACTCATGCTCTACTGAACATCAATGGTCCTTTTGAAAATTGGTTGGTGAAATTTGAAACTTTAAGTTAAACGATACTTAACTCTAAATTCTTTCTTTACTCGAGAATGAGCAAAGTTCAAGTTGGGAGGTATGATAAGTGGTATATTTTTACATTTATTGTAGGTATGTTTGGTAATTTATGGTGCTAATATCTTCTAAAAACCCTAATTTTATAAATAAATTAAATTTTTTTATAAAAATAAATAATTTTAAAAAAATATAAAATTATAGCATATTTATTAAAAATAGATGTTGAGTTAATTGAGTAAATTTTAAGCATCAAAATGATAAAAAATTATTGAGCAATTTAATGTATATTTTTTCTTATTTTTCAGGCAAAAATTGAAGCAAAAAATCAAGTAAAATATCTTAAAAAATAAATTTTATTACTTTCGATGGACGGTGGATCGGCCGCTTGTTCCATAGAAGTGATGGTGCGGTCCATGGGAATAGTTTCGTGGTGTTTTGGTGCGGCTCACGGGCGGCGAAAGGTTTTTTGTGCGATCCAACGGCTTTTATCGTCCCCGACTGTGAATAGGAAGTTTTAAGCACTGATCAAAAGTCAAAATTCAATCTGAGGTGCGATCCGATAGCTGAGAACATTTTTGACTATAAGAAGGATTTAAAACAGCATTTTTTGATGAGATCTGCGCGGTCCATTGAAGATCTGACAGCTAGAAAAATTTCTAAGGGTATTATACGATTTCTAAGAGTTTTGGGACTCCTTTTGCTACTAGAAAAAGGAAAAAAATTTATCTATAAATAGGGAGTTTGGGAATAAGAGTAAAGAGAAGAAAAAATCAGTGGAAAAATAAGAAAAAATTAGAGAAAAAAATAAGAGAGGTTTAGGGATCCAAGAGAAAGAATGAATATGGAGCTAGAGATCTTGATGCATGGCTAAATCCCTTCAATCCAGGAATACGATGAAGCCTGTAAATGAGTTTTTATTTTTTTTTTGTATTTAATTTTATGTAATAAAATTATACTTTTATTTCATATCTTTTTATTTTTCTAAGATATTGATCTAGCCTACACGGCCTATACCCTCTACTGATGTACCGTGATCCCTGGATACAGTACATACCTAGAGATAGATCGTGATATATTAAATTAAATCTTATATCTTATAATTGAATTTAAATAGTTTATACTCTGATAAGATGAGCTATAATCTACTGATACAGTCCGTACCCCTTAAAGATAAGCTATACTAATACCTTAATCATAAGAATTAATATTGTAATATAAAAAAATAAATAAATCTAATTTGCATGATGAATTTAAAATTCCTGGATTATTTCTCTGAATTATTTTTTTCATAAATTAATTTATATTTTTAATTTAATTCTTGCTATTCTATTTCTTTTCAATCCTTCTACAATCAACTCTCTTTTATTTCTTTCTTAAAAAAAAAAAGAAAAATAATCGCTCTAGATCCCCATGGAAATGATCCCGACTCACCTTATCTATATAGTTTGAGTTGGTTTTTATTCTTGACTACCTATGACAGTGATCAACAAATATCAGAAAGGCATATTATGTAAGGTTCTTCGATACCTTTGGCTCAGTCCTAGGCTTCGAAGGCTCTACTAATCAAAAGTACTGTTGGACAGATGAGATGGTACAAAAAAGAGATTCGTAAGTACTCCGATATGATGAGTCATCCATCGAACAGTAAGGTATGGAAGTAATTTGTGCCACCCTTTATTTGCTAAGGAATCATGCAATGTCCGACTGGATCTATCTACGGATGGATTTACACCATTCAGTCAAGCAGCGGCCCCTTATTCATGTTGGTCAGTCTTTATTACTCCATACAATCTTCTACTTGGGATGTGCATGAAAGAGTATAACATCTTTCTTATTAATTAGTCATTTCTGGACCATGACATCCTAATAGAAGCATTGATGTATATCTAAGACCTCTTGTTGATGAGCTAAAATTCTTATGGTCCAATGGCTTATATGATTTTGATCTATCGAAGAAGCAGAATTTTGTAATGAAGGCTACATTGATATAGACCATTAGCGATTTTCCTACTTATGGGATGCTGTCAAGATAGAGCACTCATAGAAAGCTTGCATGTCCCTATTACATAGAGAATATAAAATTATTTCAGCTTGAGCATGATCATAAGCCCTGCTAGTTTGATTGTCATCATCAAATCCTTCCCGAGCATCATTCTTTTTGTAAGCAGTGGGATATTTTCAAGAGAAATAAGATGGAGGACCATGTACCCCCGCACCTCAGTGGTACGAAAGTATTTCAAAAGGTATCCCAACTGGACGATGACTAGTTTGGCATGCTATTTGATAGGCAGAAGCCTCAGAGATTTGGTAGAACTCATAAATGGGTGAAGCAAAGCATCTTTTGAGAATTACTGTACTGGTCCACCAATTTAATTTGTCATAACCTTAACATCATGCATATTGAAAAGAATGTATTTAATAATATTTTCTACACTATTATGGATGTCAAGGGCAAGATGAAGGATAATCTCAAGGCTCGAGCAGATATGAAGAACATATGCAAGCATCCTCAGTTAGAGCTGGTTGAGGTGTCACCTGAAAAATTTTTGAAGCCAAAAGTATCTTATATCTTAATATGAGAGCAGTTGAAGGATATTTATGAATGGTGTAAAAGTCTTAAATTTTTATATGGTTATACGAGTAATCTAGCTCGGTGCATCATTATTAAAGATTATAGATTCTATGGGCTAAAGAGCCATGACCGCCACATCTTCATGCAACGATTACACCCATTGGCTTGGCATGATCTCCTTCCAACTCTATATGAAGTTCTTTGACCAAGCTAAGCTTTTTTTTCAGAAATATTTATGCTATCGAACTATCCACCGACCACATCTCTAGTCTTAAGGCTAGCAGTGTAAAGACCATATGCAAGTTGGAGAAGATACTTCCTCCTAGCTTCTTCAACTCTATGGAGCATCTCATGATTCATCTAGCATATGAAGCTAGAGTGAGGGGACTAGTGCAGTACAGGTGGATATATCCATTTGAAAGATACATGCATAGTCTTAAGAAGAAAATGGAAAAGCAAGATCCGAGTTGAAGGTTCTATTATGGAGGCTTATATAATGGAAAAAATTTTAAATTTTAGCTGACAATATTTTAACCCAAGTGTGCAGACAAAGCTGACTAAAGTGGATCGACATGATGATGGTGGTGACGGATCAGAGAGAGAAATCTCAATATTTGACTATCCTACTCGTGAATTTGGGCACGAAGTTCGTCGGATATTGACTAATACTGAACTTCGATAGGTAGAGACATATATTTTGCTAAACTGCACGAAGATCAATTCATATGTTGAGTAAGTATCCATCATAATCTCAACTCTTTAATCACTTATCATCCTGTACTTATCTTATACATGTATAGGCAATATGATGAGATGTTGAGATGGGACAATCTGATGATAAACGAGAAAAAAAAATTTACTCAGTGCTCATAGAACTTTGCAAATTGATTCCATCAACTAGTAAGCGACCATTGTCATTTTATTTAATTTAATTTTTTCTAATTTATTTTTTTATAATATGCAAGTCATGCAAGGCAACGATTTCATATCTAGGAAGCTAAGACCATTAAGTTACAAATTAATAAAGTACGTGATACGTTATAATGGCTATAATGTAAATGATTTTAAATTTCACATGCAGCAATATGAAAAACATAAAAGTATAATGAACAACGATGTGTGTATAAAGAGTAGCTGGTTGGCAAAGGTGGAGAATGACTACTATGGAATCCTCGAAGAAGTGATCAAGTTGACCTATCCCTTAGGTGATAATAGTATCATCCTATTTTAAGTACTGATGGTTTGATACCGATAATTGTATGAAGGTTGATCCATGATATGAGCTTATTGAAATCAAACATGAATCAAAACTATATATTAATGACTCCTTTGTGCTAGCCCAACAAGCTGCTCAAGTGTATTATACTCCTTTTCTATCAAGGGAGAGAGGAAGAAAGGATTAGTGGATTGTATGTGAGGTTAAGTCTCAAGCTATTCGTTATGCACTCGAAGAAGGAGAAGAGCCCTAATTACCAGAATACTTGTAGGAGGATGAAACATTAGGGTTTTATTGATCTTTAATAGATGTCGAGTTGGATACTCCAAAAATTCTCGTACATGATGGCCAATATGAGGAGGTAGATCCAACTGATTTTATTTGAAAGGACAATCATATCCAAGAAGGGGAAGAAGAAGAAGAAAAAGAATAGAAAGAAGAAAAAGGGATGGAAGAAGTGGAAGAATCCGAAGAAGAATCCGAAGGATACCAGACATCTGAAGAGGTCGATGAGTAGTGCTAAGTATATAATCCTTGACTCATTTTAAATCTTGTATTACCATCCATAATTGTATAATTAATTTGATGAATCTATTTATTTTTATTTTCAGAGATTATATATCATATTTTTCAGAAGTCAGAGTGGTGCTAGTGGAGGACAAAGCTCTTGAGGAGAAAGCAATCATGTAGCTAGCTCATAGGATTCTGCACCTCTCACACCCTGTGGTAAACTTTAACATTTTAGATATTCTCATTTATGTTATTTTGTCCTTTGCTAATTAATATAATATTTTTTATATTAGACATTTTGCACTCAGATTCGAACAACAGGGGGTCATCAGTGACCCCATAGTCATATACACTAGCGATCGGCTCCTAGACACAGAGGTGTGGTTGAGGACCCACCCGACTCATGGTACCTCCGACTCGATCAGAAGATAGAGAGCTCATCCACATTTAGAGCCAATTATAAGTATTATATCTTTACTGAATATGTTTAAAATTTAGTCATTGTAAAGTCTAACATTTATTGTTTAAAATTAATTTTATAGCACATTTATAGAGAGCTTCGTGCCTCATGTAATTACTAGAACCATTCGACAATTGATGCTGAGGTCAGTAAATGAGTTCTCCAGTTGGCCATCGAGGGTTCATGATGCAGCTTGGGAGATATTTTCGATAAGTCAAAGATGTTTAATTTAATAATTCATAGTGGATTTGTATTCTATTTATTAATGCATATTTGCTTCTACTTATAGAGGTACTATTGATGCTTATCTCCTTAGGATGAGGAGGCTGGCCGTCCGATATTTGAGCAAGTGGCTACACGTAAGTTTCAAGATGGGCTACACAACTTGCGACAGTCTACCATCAAGCATTCTAGTTCCCAGTCACTATCAGACTAGAAGTCCTAGGGGTCACTGTATGTGGGCAAACATATGGGAGGTCTTTTATGATCAGTGGAGTAGTGAAGAGTACATCAGTAGGTGGTAGAGAATTCGACAGAATCGGGCTACCCAGTAGGATCCGATCGGGCACACGGGCGGCTCCATCCGTACACATGTTGTGACTCATAAGAAATCTATACCAAAACTCTTCATTAAAACTATAAAAACTCTTAGATGTATGGTTTAATTAATTTAATTTAATTATTTATTTATTATAGTATGACAGCTGGATCATCCATAAGCTAGCTATAGTTATGGGAGGCCACACATCAGTCTAGGAGGATTGATGATTATTTAGATTCTAGATCATAACAGATCACGATAAGAATTTCAAACTATATTTTTTATGTTGTTATAGGATCTGATATGTATATTAGAACTAATGTATTTTTGAACTGTATAGATAGATTATGCGGAGTACATCGTTGCATGGTACGATGATGACCCATCCACTCAACCCCTCCTTGATCTCGAGGGATGGCTTAGGGTCACTAGAGTGGTGAGTAGGAATCAGATCATAGAATTTGGCCACAGCTTCGATCCTCCAGCAGCTCGATACTCTTCGACATCTTCACAAACCTCGACATCCTAGACTTAGAGTGATGCACATGTGGTGGAGGTCGTGCAGAGACTTCTGAGCCAGGGACCTCAGAGCTTCCAGGATGCCGTCCATGATATGATCGTGGAGATTTTTTGGGATCTGCAGCTGTATGACCAGCTAGACTCATTGTCCCAGCCATCATATCAGAAAATTCTATTAGTAAACTTTTACTTATTTTAAGTTTTCATATTTAGAAGCTTCACATATTTAAGCTTGAGTCAGGAAAGGAGATTTAGGGGCTAAAAATTTAATCTAACCAATCAATTGATGAATGAGTATAGATTCGTATCATCAAATAAAATTGTAAGAATAATCTATTCAAGAATCGAAGGAGTATATCGAAAGATACACCTCTATATCGAGACATACCTCCATATCGAAACTTATTAATAATATTTTATTTTTTTATTTCAAGATGCTGGACATCTGACTCTCATCCACCAGCTATTGGAGAGGAGCAGGAGGATGACAAGAAGGATCTGGATTGGTTTTCTTTTATTTTGATGTACTATATTCTTTTTATACTGCTTGTAAAGTAGTATAATTTATATTTTTAATATAGTATAACATAATTAGTTTTTTATTTGTGATTGTCATATTATCTTGGGATTTTAATTACAATAGGTGTTAGGAATCATAATTAATTATGATTAATTAAAATAGATTTTTAAAAAATATTATTATAGTTTTTTTAAAAAAATAAAATTAACTATTACCAATGGCTTTAGCCATTGCTAATAACCAAATATTATTATATTTTTTTTAAAAAAATAAAATTAAATATCATCAATGACATTAGCGACGGCATTGCCATTGCTAATACTTATTAGCGATGGCATTAATGATAACAAAGCTGTCGCTAATTTTTTTATTTTTTAAAATTTTGTTTAAAAATAACAAAATAAATAGTGACAGACTTTAGCAGTCGCTAATGTCGTCACTAAAACAGTTATTAGAGATAGCTAAAATGCCCATCGCTAATAAAGATAATTAGTGACTATGGTTTTTTTGATCACCAATTAGCAACGGAGTGCCATCGCTAATAGTATTAATGATAGCAAAATGACTATTAGTGATAGTAATTAGCAATATTTGAAAGTATTCCAAGCTTTATAGTCATTCAGCACCTAGGCTTGGACAGCGTTCAGTGACATGTAGTTTGTAAACCTCCTAGGTAGAGACACACGTCGCTATTCTCTAAAGAAATTCTTTTGTTGGTGGTTCTACGGGGTAGTTCGAGACCTCCGACGTCTAGATGGATAGCAGGAGTGTTGCTGGTTCCTTGGTAGAGACTTCATCTCCTCTTCTTTCTTCTTTTTTCTTTTTTCTGACAGCCACATCTGCCGGAGGCTCATCTTCTAATGCTTCATCGATCCACACGTACTTCTCTGCCCGAGCTAATATATCGATAAACTCATAAAGGTAGATTTTTTCTATAGAATATCAAAGATCGTTCTTCAAGAGTCCGTCCTTCAGAGCAGTCAAGGTAATCGATTGATCAAGATCCCAAACTTTCAATATAGCCGCATTGAAGTGACTAAGGTAGCATCAGATTGACTCTTCCTCCTACTTGATGTTGATCAGAGAGTCTAATTCTTTTCATTGCCTTCTGCTACTAATAAAGTGACTCATGAACAAGTAACTCATTTGGTCAATTGAGTGAAACATTTGCGGCTTCAGGCTTGAGTACCAGTGCTAAGCTATACCCTTTAAAGTAGATAGAAAAGCTTAGTAGAGGGTAGCATCGATAGCTCTATGAAGGAGCATCAGGGCCTTAAAACTCTCCAGATGATCTACGAGATTAGTAATCCCATGGTAGCTCTCTAGCTATGGCATCTTGAAGTTATTAGGAGTGGCTCCTGAATAATCCGAATGCTGAAGGATGGATCAATGTGGTATCCGTCATCCCATATTGAAATCTGATTACGCAGTGCCTCAATCCACTCATTCATCTTCTGAGTTTGTGGTTGATGTCTGCAACTCGAGCGGTGCAGTTCTTCGAATACTATGAAGGAGATCGCTGGCTTTGGATTGAGTCCTGCCTGGAATAGGGACTCCAAGACCGTCGCCTTCTTCGCTCTGGATTTTGGGGCTAGCTATGGTGAGTCTATCTCCCCCACTCAGAGCTCTATAGGGGATCCATAGTTGCTCCTATTGTGACAGTGCAGGTTACGGTACAAGGTTGGTTGGTCGCGGCTCCACTACTGGTGCAGCATTGGTTGGTTGTGCTACTGCTATCGTTGGTGCGGTAATGACTTGTTTCACCATCGCGGCCACCGCTAGTGCAACATTGATCTGCTGCATAATCTGGATGGCAGTGGTCAGGGTTTGCATCTATTAAAATAGTAGGTTAAACTGCTCCATGCTGATGGCCACCATCGATGGTGGAGGTGGTGGAGGAACCTCCCAGAGTTGCGCTTGGGCCTAGGGGTTGGCCATATTCTCCGTCGGTCGGAAGGTGGTTGTGTTGGATCGTCAGGAAGATGTTTGCATGGGGCCATAGTCTCGATCTTTTGCTCCTTCTCAAAATCGGATCAAGCACCCTTTCCTCTAGTGCCAATCTATTGCCACTGAATCTGACTTTCGTCAAAATAGCTGGAGTGGTGGTGCATCCTTCTGGAGAAGTCACCTACAAGGCAAGTCCTGACCTGAGTTGGTTTTAATGGGGATCCACGGATGCTCAAGTCAAATCACATAAAATAGAAGAGGAGCATTTTTGAGAGAGATTGTATGCATACCTTGAGGGTCTCCTAGAGGCCCTTTTGTCGGCAAGGGTTGATCAAAAGGCTGTTTTAGGTAGATTGTCTGATCAATTTGGATGTGATATGATGAGATTTTCGTTCGAGATCTTCGAGACTAGATAGTTACACTTGTCTTATCTATTTTGGAGTCAGCTATGATGTTGTAAGTATTTTTGAATTTGAAATGAAGGCACGGGTAGGATTAGACCAGCTTTGGTTGAGGAGGCTTTGGAGTGGTCCGATGAATATAGGCATCGAAGGAAGGAGGTGGTTGGGGCCAGTTGTATTCATTAGGATAAGGATCGATAGGGGCCGAAGTATATCTACCAACTACCATCAAAATCTGAGATCGACTTGTCCAGTTGTTAGCCTGCTGCAGAAACTGGGATCGATTGGCGAAGTTTAGGTTCAAGGGCCAAAGTCTGGACTGATTGGAGTCAGTGTTATGTATTGAATGACCTCCTTCACATAGTTTCCCCATGGTTTAGGGAAATATATCTCCAGAATTGGGCATATTCATCTTCAACAATGCTGTGGTGTCGGCTTTTTACACTTCATCACATGCCTTTCCACTAGCTCACGTCTTCGGCTTGTGTGAGAAATTACCTTCCAATACTATGCAAGGCCAATGAGTTCAAATCCAACCTTCAAGATGTTTTAAGATCTCGATAGAATTATGATGGTCAAAGAAAATAAAATATTTATTAGTTTGATTGGCTTCAATTTAGATTCATAACTCATGATTCTCTTTCTCTTGAAGAATATGGCTGGTTTGAAGGAGGATAAGAAAATTAAATATTATTTTCTTATGTTTCATAAAAAATATTTTGATTTGTTAAATATTATTCCTTAAAATGCATTGATTCATTAGGTATATTCAAAACAATTATATAAGAATATCTTAGGTGAGAGCAAAAAGTCAGAGGACATGAAAATATTAGAATATAATATCATATTTTACATATAAAATAGAATTTTCTCATCTTTTGGTATATATAATAAACTATATTATGAGTTAGCTTGATTCAAACCATTTGATAATTTGATTCTAATTTAGCAAATTCAGTAACTATGACCTAAAAAAAGAACTAATAACCAAAAACCAATATATAGTGGGCAAAAGATTTATATATGTCAGATAATATTATCTTAACTACGTACAAGATGTCTACATCAATATCACCTAGGAACTCTCATCAAATATAGATCATCCAAACCACTATTCACCAAAGGAAATTGAAAAATTAGACCTCTTGCCCATAATAATTAGATCCATTTCTATTGCTCGCCATGACTAGGCATCATGACTAGGGAAGATCTGATGCTATTTGTCATGAATAAGACTTTAGATGGGCCAAAAAAGATCGATGCTTGCAATCGATTCACAACAAAGATCATTGAAGGATAGATCTTTGTTAATGGAAGCTGATCTTTGTGAGAACCTTGGAAAGATATAAGACCATCATGGTCCTAATCCTTCCCTATTAGAAGTAAAAAGGAGGTAGTTGAAACCGGCTAAGGACCCTAAAGTTACACTTTTCTTTAGAACCTCTCTCTAGAAAGGTTTCGGAGAGATAATCTTAAGTAGCAAACGATTCTATATATCTTGGCTTCAATTATCTTTAATTTCAATTTATCCCTTCCTAAAATTAACTATAATATTTCAGTATCATGATAGAATTTTACATCTAACCAAACATACATCAAGATTTAAGTATCTGGATCTCAAACTAGAGTATAGAACAAACTATATATAAATAATAGATAAAGCACATAACTCTAGGAAATCAGCTTGAAGAAACAAAGAGAGAGAAGGAAAACTTGTAGATCTCATGAGAATGTCATAAAGGGATGCTTGATCAACATTGATGTATCCAACCCCAATCTTTGAGCTCCTTGTTGGAGAACTTGCATGCTTCTCCTGATACTTGATGACCTTTGTAAGGATCTTGCCCATGACATTTGGGAGTGAGATACTATCCTCTACAAGGCTATTACTGATCATAATATAGGTAATCTCTAAGTGCTCTGTAGTTACCTTCTGTACCTCAACTCCTCTCCATCTAAACTCCTTAAAGTAATTGTCTTCTTCTCTGTCGATGTCATGATCGAAGTCCAAAGGAAAAAACCAAGCAATTTCTCTCAATCTTTTGGCCACTCTACCTTTATTTTGTAAAGGTAAGCGAGAACAAGAAAAGCCTTTGGATTCTATTAATAGGAGACATTTGAAGCATCAATATTGCCAATATGTCCAGATAAAGGTTCCTATTTCATCACCAGTCCCCTTGCTATAATGGAGATAACATCCTTTTTTTTTAGTTGAAAATTCTACAATCTTTTCGCATTAGTTATTATTTGATGTTATGGTAAGGAAATGATGTAATATTCAGTAGACCCCTTATTCTTCTAGGCACTCAAAAAATTAGTTTCTGTTGGAGTAAATTTTTGCCTACTCTACTTTAACCCTCATTTAATAGGCTAGATATATGAGATATAGTATATAAAATAATTTATGCACTCAACTATTACTAGATATGTTCAAGTGCACTACAAAAAGACAATACATGAGACTAATTGTGTTAAAACTTGACTAACATAGAGCGAGATAAAGAGGTTAGTGAATATAAAAGATATGAAAATATATTCCATTAGCTTGTGAAGTAAATTTCTAATCCACCTTTCTAAAACCATGTGCTGGTTATCAAGTTCACGGGTGGGTCCAGCACAAAATGAACCTTTAACCTAGTCCCTATGTTGGTGCACTTTAGTGTATTTCTATTTAACTTCTATTATCCATCCACATAACCTACAATTAATTATGGTTTGTTCAACCCATCAAAATTAGATATCTTTTGTTATAGATCAGAAGTGGCTAATCTCCATCTTTTCTGTCCTTTGCCCACTTCACCTCTTAAGGTCTAACTACAATTAGAGTTGAACCCTAATCTCCATGCCCAATTAGCAATTAGCCTTAAACTCAGTATTGACACTCCTCTACCTATAAAAGTGGCACATATTCCATATTTAATAGTGGCAAAACCATAGTATTTCTCAAAGATAATGCTTTGAGGGGCACACAAGTTCATTCATCCACAAATATTAATTTGGCAATTTCATACTGACCTCACATATATCAACAAATATCATGCCAGGCATTAATCCCATCATGCCAAAAGGCAAGATAATTGTGTGTCTACACATAATGGAAGCCATAGACTCATTTCTCAAAACATCTTTCTAATTTTATGAATATAAACAAATTTCTATTTTTATATACTTCTAGAATTTTCTATCTTCGATGCAATGTACAATAAGGTACAATGAGTTGTAAATTAGGGAGCGAAGAAGAGGGGACAAAGTGATGATGGAAAGAATAAAAGTCATGATGTAACTTTTTGTATCATGATGAAAACTTTTAATGCAACCATGGGAGGGTCGTAGGAGCAATTTCCTCTCCCATCTACACAAAGATCTTAGGGGGTGTTTGGTTCGCAATCAAAATCAAAATGGAAATCGAAATTAGAATGGATTAGAATCAGAATCCAAATGGCCTAATCTTCTGAAGCATTTGGTTCGTGTTCGGATCAGAATTAGAATGGATGATTCCCATTATTGCTATTTGGTTCATTTAAAAAAATCAAAATCAAAAATATTATTTTAAAAAAATAATATTTTATTTATTATTATTATTATTATATTTTTATAAGATAAAGGGGTGAGGGGGGATTTATTTTTTTTCCTTCTGTCTTCCTCCCTCTTCCCATGGCATCACTGTGCCGAACCCCCCACCTCCGTCGGTGCCAATCGTGCTGCCCCCGGCCCCTTCCCCTCGACCGCCACATCCCCTCAACACCACATCCCGGCCCCTCTTGCGCTCCTTCACTTCTTTGCACCCCCGCCTCCCCACCCCCACTAACTCCCACCCACAGCCCGCCACTCCTTCGAGCCACCACCACCACCCCCTCCCCCCCCCCCGTGCCTCCTCCGCTTCTCCGCGCCACCCCTCCCCCACCCCCATCCCCATGGGACCAGTGCCTTCTCCGACCCAACCCCCAAACCCTTGGTGGTCTGTGGCTCCCCCATGCTGCCCCGCCCCCCCCAATGGCCTGCACCTCCTTGAGCCACCATCATCCCTCCAAACCCCTGGTGGTCTGCA
>NC_025996.2:116813772-116815075 GCF_000442705.2 Elaeis guineensis
GGCCTCTAGGAGTCATCCACACGAGCCCATGAATCTCGATCAGAAGTCCTGCTTCAGAAAATCAGCACAGTATGTTAGTACTGCGCTGATCCTTCTTTGATGGTTGATCAGGTGCCTCCTTCTTCTTGATTTGGACTCTTCCAAAGATGAAAAGTAGAAGGAGAAGTTTTAGATCTGAGATGCTCTCAGGAAACTCAAGATGGAGGGAGGAAAGATATGAAAACAAAAAACCCTAGAAGAAGATCCTCTTCTTCTTCACGTTTTTCTCTCTAGACACACTAACTTGCATCTTTTATATCTCCACGACCCAAAGTTTTTCTCTCTGATTTTTGGATGACACAAAGGTCTTCAAATCTCTATCTTCTCCTAAAATTTCATAATAAAGAAACTTATTTTATACAGAGAGATATGATAGAGTCCTTGTCTAGGTCAAATACCTAGTCAAGGCTTATCCAAACATGGCAAGTTAAGGGCGCCCAACTCTGAGCACCTCCTCCATATTTTCATGCATGGATCACCAGAAAAGGATGCACAATGTGTACCCTAAAAGCCATGAAAATTCCAAAAAAATATTTGGATAAATTCGATGCAAAATTGAAAGAGTTTTGGATTTCTAAAACTCTATCTCATAGAATTGAAATCCAAACTTATTCCTTTTTGATTTGATCCAAACCACCTTCCATGTAAGAAAGAAGAGAGGAGGCCTTTTGTGAACGTGGAAGAGACCTGGGAGAGGGCTTTTGTCGCACAAAATAAGTGGAGATTGGCATTGAAAAGAGAGAGGGGGAAGGCTTATGTGGCGCAAGGTGGGATCCTAGTCTTACTAGGATTCTATCTTATGACTTATTTTAATTTGGTTTCTCAAACCAAATCAAACCAAAATTAGATCAACCTAATTAAAATATAGGTCTTAACTCAATTAAGAATCTAATTTAATCAGATTAAATTAGATTTAAATTGATTTAATTTCTCATCAAATTAGAAATTAGATTGACCCAAGTCCTAGTTGAACTAGGACTAGTTTTTCTTTGCACTTGGCTTATCCAATAAACTAATTGGACTTGATCCAATCAAGTCCAAAATAAATCTAATTAAATTATATTTAATTAGACTTAATCTCAGCCCATTGGCTTAATCAAATTAAGCCAATTAGCAATCAAATTGCTAATCGATCCTCCTGCAATACTTGCACTGGGTTAAATGTCAATCGTATTGATCATTTAACCCTAGAACGATTCTTAATCATTGATCAACCATCCGATCGGATCATGAACTCTAATGTGTGACCTCATAGGTCCGAACC
>NC_025996.2:116815175-116852675 GCF_000442705.2 Elaeis guineensis
AAATAAGTTAATTAGATAAGTCGGTGGGGAACCATCAAAGTTCAAGCCGATATATGAGATGAATCGGACC
The DNA here is from genome assembly GCF_000442705.2 of Elaeis guineensis. NCBI lineage: Eukaryota > Viridiplantae > Streptophyta > Magnoliopsida > Arecales > Arecaceae > Elaeis > Elaeis guineensis. The sequence continues at coordinate 116,815,246 of NC_025996.2, forward strand.
GCACTAGTAAATCTCGATCTGGTACGGACATGAACAGCTACGTACGGTGCGGTATGGAAAAAAATTAATTAATTTGAAATAAAAAAAGTAATTTGAAATGATATTTTATATTTGAATTAAAATTAAAATTTTTATTTTTTTAAATTCAAATTATAATGATAATTTATTTTTCTCATTCTTTATCATTTTTCTTTTTTATGATATTTTTAATTTTTTTTTTTTTTAAGATTTTTTTGGGATAATTTTTTTAAAAAAATTATTTTAAATGGAGAAAATAATTTGAAATTATATTTTTTATTTGAATTAAAATTAAAATTTTTATTTTTTCAAAATTAAAACTATAATTTTTATTTTTTTTCTCATTTTTTCTTCTTTGTTTGGAATATTTTTTTAAAAAAATAATTTAAAATGAAAAATGTAATTTGAAATGATATTTTTATTTTAATAAAAATTAAAAATTTTATTTCTTTTAAAATTTAAAAATTATAATTTTTATTTTTTTCCATTTTTTTAAAAATTTTTTGCTTTTTTATGGTACTTTTATTTTTTTATTTTTTATTTTTTTTGTATTTTTTTAAAAATTATTATTTGAAAAAAAGTAATTTGAAATGATGTTTTTATTTTAATTAAAATTAATTTTTTTATTTTTTTAAAATCAAAATATATAATTTTTATTTTTTTCATTTTTTTTTTATGGTATTTTTATTTTTTTAATTTTTTAAGATTTTTTTTGAGATATTTTTTTAAAAAAACTAATTTTAAATGGAGAAAATAATTTAAAATGATGTTTTTTATTTGAATTAAAATTAGAATTTTATTTTTTAAAATTTATTCAAAATTATAATTTTTATTTTTTTCTCATTTTTTACTTCTTTTACGATATTTTTTTAAAAAATTAATTTGAAAAAGAGATTGTAATTTGAAATGATGATTTTTATTTGAATTAAAATTAAAATTTTTATTTGCTTAAAATTTAGAATCATAATTTTTTTTTTTTTAATTCTTTTTTATGATATTTTTTATTTTTTTTTCGCCAATTTTTTCAGATATTTTTTTAAAAAGATAATTTGAAATGGGGATACTAATTTGAAATGATGATTTTTATTTTAATCAAAATTATAATTTTTTATTTTTTTTATTTTTTTTATTTTTTTTTGGAGAGAAAAATTAAAATCGTCAAATAAAATGATATTTTCAAAAACATCATTTGAAATGACGTTTTAAAAAATACCATTTCAAATGGCATTTTAAAAAATACCATTTGATTTGGCGATTTGAATTTTTTTTTGTCCACGTGAAAAATAGGTGGAATAGGGTGGTGACGTTGTTGTGATCCAGGTGGTGTGCTCAAGCCCCAGGGACCAAGGCTAAAGCCAAAGTCCATCATTCATGAGGGCTTCATGGAGGCTCTAGGGCTAGTTGGATCCTTGGTTGAAAGGCTGTGGGCCTTTCGGGTTCTTGAGGTCTAGGTTATGTGGGCCTCAAGAGACCAACTCTTTATGGGCCAGGTCTGGGCCCAGGATAGGTGAGAATAGGTCGAGTCATAGGTGTACTGGGCTTGGGTTAACCTAATCTCCCATAGAGTTGGTCCAGGGAGTTTTTGGTTTGGATCACTTGAACCTTGTATTTATATATACATGCACTGTATGGGTTCGAATTAAGCCCAGGAATATGAAAACTCTTTCTCCCAAGTCTCTCTCTCTCTCTTCTCCCTCTCTCTCCAGCTATTCTCCATGCCCAGGAGCAAGAACCCTAGGTTTCTTGCCGCAGGTCCAAAAGGAAGGAAAGCAGGAGGCCCTAGCCCTCCCCCTTTGTGCCGCCAACTCTCTCTCTCTCCCTCTCTGTAGCCGCCAAACATCAGGTCCAGGATCTGAATCTCTTGCGAAGAGGTTACAAGTTCCTCTCAATCTGGAGTTGATCTGAGGCGTTTGAGGCGCGGGTGAGATCTCCATCAACAGATCTACAGGAAAGGCTGCAGCAGGATAGATCTGCAAGTCTGGTTCTATCTACCTTCGTTCCTATCTAGAATGCCTCGATTTGAGATCTACGAATTGGAAGACCTCGTCCAGGCTATCTGGTTGGGTACAGATCTTGGATTTTTAGAGGTGATCTTAGAGGCATTCTCATCTGGAACGAAAGGCTGACGAAGAAGACAGCAACTAGGCTGATTTGTCAAGGGCCTTTGATCGAGTCCAGAAGTCTCCAGATTTGTTCATTGCTGATTCTGCTGCACCCAGGTCCGTGGGAGGAGCCGAGATCGTGCTCCAATATTGGTATCAAAGCCACGGTGTGAGGAAGTGTTCCAAGCACGAGAAGTTGAAGATCCCAATGCTGAAAATTTTCAGCAAGGTACCATCAAGGTATATTCTACACTTTTGATTTTATATTGCTGTTTGGCTGGATCTAGTCATGGAAGTAAATTGAAGGTCGATCTCGAGAAGTTTGATGGCAAGAAAATTTTTTCATGTAAAAAATCTGGGTGGAGGATCTTCTGGTGCAAGCAGATCTAGATCAGGCTTTGGATGAGAAGCCTGAGGGAATGACAGATAGACAGTGGGCATCGTTGGAGAAGAAAGCATGCTTGGTTATCAGAGATATTTGGCGGATGCGGTTTGTATTCGGTGCTGGAAGAAAAGACCCCAAAGGGCCTTTGGTCGAAGTTGCACACCATGTATATGGGGAAATATGTGCAACAAGCTGATGCTGAGAAGAGGTTGTACAGTCTTCGGATGCAGGAGGGATCTGATGTGATTGGCCACATTCAAGGTCAATCAGTTGTGCACGAGTTGATGAATATCGGGGTGAAGCTGGATGAGGAGGACAATCCCTGTTGCTTTTGTGTTCGCTTCAGGATCATATAACTCTTTGGTGACTACACTGCTCTACAGCAAGGAGACTCTGGAATATGAGGATATGGTCTGGTGCTGAGGTCTAATGAGCAAAGAAAAAGTGACCAGAGATCGGCTCCCCAGGAGGGTTTGGCAATAGAGGAGAGGACAGGTAAAGGCAGAGGCAAAAGTAAGTCCAGGGGCGGTCCAAGTCCAGGAAGGGAAAGAAAAGATGAAATACTTCAAGTGCAACCGAGTTCGGGCACTTCAAGCGAGAAATGTCCACTATGGAAGAGCAAGAAGGGAGAAAGAAGTGGCTCAGAATCAGTGAGTGCAGTTGCTGGGCGCAGGTGGAGGATGATCTACTTGTGGTATCAAATGGTCACAGGCATTACACAGAGGGGGGACACTAGACTCGCATGCTCACATCACTACAACACCACAGAGGTCTGGTTTGCGACATACACCAAGAAGATGAGGGATCAGTGACTCTAGCGACAATCATCCTTGCAAGGTGGCTGGGATAGGGACAGTCAGGGTGAGGATGTTTGATGGGATTGTGAGGACATTGACAAATGTAAAGCACATCCCGAGCTGGAAAAGAATCTGGTGTCACTAGGCTACTTGGAGCGCAGTGGATACAGCTCAGCAGTAGGACTAGAAGCGGAGTATTAAACATCTCCAATGGAAATATGGGGTGATGAGAGGCAGGAGGTTGGACAATAATCTCTATCGCATGGAGGGATCTGTGGTGATCGAAGAGTCTGATGCAGCAGCTCAGCACAGGACCAGTAGGGGGCTTACAGGATGTGGCACTACCGCCTAGGCCACATGGGTGACAAGGGGCTGAGGGAAGTTGAGCAGGAGAGGACTCATCTCTGATCTGGAGGATGGTGCTATAGGAGAGATCTTGAGCCTTGCTAGATGGAAAGTAGAGGAGAGTTTAGTTCAACATCAGTACAACCCGCAGTGCAGCCCCTTAGAGTTAGTACACACGGATGTGTGGGGACCAGCCCCAGTTCAGCTAGGAATGAGGCCAGATACTTCATGAACTGATTGATGATTCTCAAGGAAACTCTAGATTTACGTCATGAGAGGAGTCAGAGGTCTTCACCAAGTTCAAGATCTGGAGAGCTGAGGTGGAGAAGGAGCAGGGGAGGAGCGTAAAGTGTCTGAGGTCAACAATAGCGGGGAGTTCATAGCAGAGATTCCAAGACTACTGTGGGAGTGGGATCAGGAGATACTTCTCAGTTAAGGACTCCACAGCAGAATGGGAATGGCAAGAGATGAACAGAACACTTTTGGAAAAGCACGATGCATGAGGCTGCAGGCAGGACTTCCAAAGGCTTCTGGGTTGACACATTGATCGCAGTGGGTTACTGGTCAATCATCACCTCACACCAGGTTGATGGCAGGCTTCCAGAGGAGGTTGGTTGAAGGACAGTAGGCTGGGCATCTACGGGTATTTGGGTGCACGGCCTATATGCACATTGGAGTGGGTGAGCGGAGCAAGCTAGACGCCAGATCACGCAAGACGGTGTTTCTAGGCTATCCGCGAGGAGTTAAGGGATACAGGCTGTGGATCCCTTGGAAAAGAAGGTCATCATTAGTCGGGATGTGACTTTGATGAGGAGTCAGTCCTACGGAGGCGAGCAAGCATGGAGGAGCAACAGGAGCAGGAGGAGGTCCAGCAGGGCGCTGCTGGACAGCTTACCTCTTTGATTTTGCCTCTTGTAGGTACTACGGGAGGACATGCATTCAGTGGAGAACCTACCTAAGGGTGTCTCCATAGGTGGAGAGGACTCGGATGGATGATCGAGGTGGAGAGGTCCAGAAGGAGCGAGCTGGATCGAGGACTGATATCGGTGTTGCCCTACACAAGCCCAAGAGGACCATCAGGCAACCGGATAGATATGGCTTCGGAGGAGATCTGTCATATGCCCTGGTGATAGTGAATGGAGACCATATATGTATCAAGAGGCTATTGAGAGCCAGAATAGAGAGCGTGGGTCCAGACGATGTCCGAGGAGATGCAGTCTCTCCACCAGAACAGACGTGGTGACTGGTGCAGTTGCCATAGGGGAAGAGGCCCATTGGCTGCAAATGGGTCTACAGTCGAAGGAAGGGCCTTCAGAGCAGGGAGGTATCAGATTCAAGGCGAGGTTAGTGGCCAAGGATACTCCCAGAAGGAAGGTATCGACTTCAGCGAGGTCTTCTCTCCCATCGTTAGACATACTTCCATCAGAGTGTTGCTGAGCATTGGTAGCAGCTCAGGATTTAGAGCTGAGCAGATGATGTCAAGACGGCGTTCCTCCATGGGCATTTGGAGAGAGGATTTACATGGAGCAGCCACCGATTTCAGGGATCCAGGATCAGAGGGAAAGGTTTGTTTGTTGCAGAAGTCGCTGTAACGGCTGAAACAGTCATCGAGGCAATGGTACAAGCGGTTCGACTCCTATGTGCACAGCATTGGACTTTTCAGGTGCGAGTTTGATCCTTGTGTTTTATGTTCAGTCTCTGAGGATGGTTCTAGGGTGTTCCTACTCTTGTATGTGGATGACATCTTATAGTATGTAAGAGTAGGAAGGTTGTGCAGGATCTGAAGGCATCCTTATCTCGAGAGTTTGAGATGAAAGATTTGGACCCTGCAAGGAAGATCCTAGGCATGGAGATTTTCAGAGACCGAGCCCGGGGGGTGCTGCATCATCTTAGGGGGGCTACATACAGAAGGTCTTAGAGAGGTTCGGGATGAAGGGAGCAAAGCTGGCAGAGCTGCCACTTGCCGGTCACTTCAGACTCTCGAAGACCATGGCGCCACAGACTGAGGTGGAGGCTCAGGAGATGGAGACGGTTCCTTATGCTTCAGGAGTTGGAAGCTTGATGTATGCGATGGTCTGTTGTAGGCCAGACATCGCTCATGCAGTGAGTCAGATTAGCAGGTTCATGCGCAGCCTGGAAGGGAGCACTGGAGAGCTCTGAAGTGGATATTCAGATACCTGGCGGGTTCAGTTGGAGTTGGCATCTGCTACGGACAGCGAGGAGGTGCAGTGGGACACTCTGACATGTCCAGGGAGGCTCAGGGGCTGATTGGCGGTTACGTAGATGCAGACTTCGATGGAGATGTGGATACTTGGAGGTCTACGACAGGCTTCATCTTTAGCCTGTATGGAGGTCCTATTTCTTAGAGATCGAGTCTGCAGCCTATCACGGCCCTATCCACTACAGAGCGGAGTACATCGGGCTAACAAAGCAGCTAAGGAGGCAATTTGGCTGAAGGATTTGTTGACGGAGATGGACCTTACTTAGGAGGCCATTAGAGTGCACTGTGACAGCCAGAGTGCACTTCTATTAGCACAAAACTCAGTCTATCATGCAAGGACAAAGCACATTGACATTCGGTATCACCGAATCAGGGAGCTTGTGGAGGATGGCGAGGTGGAGCTGGTAAAGGTACACACCAAGGAGAACCCAGCTGATACACTTACGAAGGTACTTCCACGGGACAACTTTCAGAGATGTGTTGAGCTGATTCGGCTGATGGACAGAGTGGAGCTAGTTGAGGTCTTGGGACACCAAGGTGGAGATTGTTGTGATCCAGGTGGTGTGCCCAAGGCCCAGCGGACCAAGGCTAAGTCCAAGGTCCATCATTCATGAGGGCTTCATGGAGGCTCTAGGGCTAGTTGGGCCCTAGGTTGAAAGGCTGTGGGCCTTTCGGGTTCTTGAGGTCTAGGTTATGTGGGCCTCAAGGGACCAACTCTTTATGGGCTAGGTCTGGGCCCAGGATAGATGAGATTAGGTCGAGTCATGGGTGTACATGTGCTTGGGTTAACCTAATCTCCCATAGAGTTGGTCAAGGGAGTTTTGGGTTTGGGTCACTTGACCCTGTGTTTATATATACATGCACTGTATAGGTTTGATTAAGCCAAGAAATACGAAACTCTTTCTCCCAAGTCTCTCTCTCTCTTCTCCCTCTCTCTCTAGCTATTCTCCATGCCCCAGGAGCAAGAAACCCCAGGGTTTATTGCCGCCAGGTCCCAAAAAGGAAGGAAAGCAGGGGAGGCGCTAGCCCCTCCCCTTTGTGCCGCCAACTCTCTCTCTTCTCCCTCTCTTGCAGCTGCCCAAACATCAGGTCCAGGACCTGAAATCTCTTGCGAAGAGGTTGGTATAATTTTCTCTCAGATCTGGAGTTGATCTGAGGTCGTTTGAGGTGCGGGTGAGATCTCCATCAACAGATCTACAGGAAAGGCTGCAGCAGGACAAATCTACAAGGTCTGGTTCTATCTACCTTCTTCCCTATCTAGAATGCCCGATTCGAGATCTATGAATTGAAAGACCTCGGTCCAGGCCTGATCTGGTTGGGTATCAGATCTTGGATTTTTTAGAGATGATCTTAGAGGCGTTCTTCATCTGGAACGAAAGGCTGACGAAGAAGACAGCAACCAGGCTGATTTCGTCAAGGGCCTTTGATCGAGTCCAGAAGTCTCCAGATTTGTTCGTTGCTGGTTTCGCTGCACCCAAGGTCTGTGGGAGGAGCCAGGATCGTGCTCCAACACGTGGACATCAAAAATATCATTTTGAATGGCATTTTATCCCGTTTGTATTATTTTGATAAATAAATTAAAAATTAAATTATTTTTGTAAATAATTTTTTTTTAAATTAATTAGGTAAAGCCTCTCCAGGACTCAACCTGGTCGAGGAAGTAACTGGATGCCGTCCTTGTCAGAGAAATCGACGGGCGGTGACAGCACGAGAAAGGGAAACGAGTTGAGCTCGAAGGCGATGAGATCGATGGCACAAGACGGAGGGTCACAAAAATGGAGAAAATTTAGATAAGCACTTCCAAGGCCTTTGCACTGCATTTTCTCTGCACTGCGGCCTTGGCAGCCGGCTACTGCCTCGCCCTATCTGTCTACGCTCTCAGCCTCATCTCTGATCCTGTCGAAACCCTCCGCCTCCTCCTGGTAAAATCGAACCCCACCTCCTTCTTATATTTCGAATCCCTTTCCATCCTTATTATTCTTCATTGCAGCTCTTCGAAGGGCTAGTCGTTGTTGGAATCTACAGTTGGGTTCAGTGTGACCCTGACCGTTGCTCGGTAACCATGCCATCTATTTGCATTATTGCTCCTAATTGAATTTTGGTCCTTTTTTTTTTGCCTGTTAGTTAATGATCTGAATGTGAGTCTTTGGCAGTATTTGAAGGCTATTGAACTTGGATTGCTTGGGCTTCCCATCGGTGAGATTTCATTTCCTGGTGCTTTCTGTGATTTTTAATTTTGTATCTTTGGGAGATATTTGGAATTGTTTCTTTTGCTTTGGTTGGTATTTTATCTGAGGTAAGGTAAAATGGCTCTTCAAGTGCTTCATTAACCAATCTTCTTTTGGTAAATAATATTTTACATATATATCTTTTTTAGAAATAATATATTTTTAAAAATATTATTTTCATCTTTTATCCCTCCCCTACTTTTATTTTTAAAATATTATTTTTTTTTAATTTTTTAAGATACTACTTTATTATTATTTAAAAATAAATATTTTAAATTATTATTATTAATAAAATAATAATATTTTTTTCTTTTTCTTCTCCCTCCCCAAATATTTTTATTTCTTTTTCTCCCCTTCCCTTCCTCCCGCCACCTCCCCCGACCCCCCGCCCCCATAGTGTGGGCCCAGGTCACGGCCGTCCGTGCTGCCCCCGCCGCGGCCCCGTCCCCCACGGTCTGGGCCGCACCTGCTGTCTATGCCGCACCTGGCTTCGCACGACCACCAAATCCTCTCCCCTCCCTCCCCTAGCTCCGGCGCCACCAACCCCCCTCCCTCCCTTGGCTCCGGCGCCACCAACCCCCTCGCCTCCCCTCCCTAGCCTTGGGTGCCTCCTGTGCATCCCCACCCCATTTAATTGCCCCCCACACCCTCTGCGGCCTTGCCTCCCACACCCTTCGAGCGACCCTAACCTAACCCCAACCCTAATCCTTTCAAAACCCCCTCAGATCTTCTTTCCGGCATTCTCTCTCTCTGCTGTGCTCCATTCCTCACCCTCTCTTCCCCATGCTCCCCTCTCTCTCTTCTGTGTGTGTGTGTGTTGGATCGATGGAAAAATAAAAAAAAATGAAAGAAAAAAAAAAGAAGAGAAGTGAAGGAAGGCACGCACTTGAGGGAGATCAAAGGGGAAGGCGACGGTGGAGACCGACTGGAGGTGGCGGCAAGGAAAGCAGAGAGGACGTCGGGGGGGCATGGAGGTTGGTGGGGAGGGGAGCTACAAGATGGGGAGGAAGGCATGAAAAGAGAAAAAAAAAGAAGAGAAGTGAGGGAAGGCACGCACATGAGGGAGATCGGAGGGAAAAGTGACAGCGGAGACCGACTGGAGGTGGCGGCGAGGAGAGCAAAGAGGATGTCGGGGGGGTTGAAGGAGGAAAACCACTTTTCCTCGTAGGATCTTCCAGATTTCATCAAATCTGGGGCGGAATAAATTTAAAAATTTTTTATCCTACATGTATTTCAGATCTAAATCTCTAAATCTAATTTTATTATCTGATATTTCAAATCTATAATTAAATCTAAAACTATGATGAAAGAAGAAATACCTCAAGAGTAATTTGATAACCCTGTAGATGATCTCTGCACAGTCTGAGATTCTGATGTAGCCACGTAAGCACCTGGCCTCTATCGGTATCCACTCAGACAGGACCTGGAACGTCTTCTCTTCATGAATCTATGCTCCAAAAATCAAATCTAAATCTGATTAGGAAGATCTTCAAAAGTCTTCCTGAAGTTGGAGCAGCAGTCTGTCGAAGAAGTCCTGCAGCCTTCTGTTCCAAACGTCACCATGCCTTGGATCTTTGCCAGATGGACGTCCAACTCTTTGGACGTGAAGAGGGGAGGAAGGAGAGCAGGGAGGACATAGAGAAGAGGGGAGGGGGTGGCAGTTATTGGGTTTTGTGCATAAAACAACTTCTACCTCGAAACCCTAGGTGTAGCAGGGTTTATATAGACCCTGTATGCTGCACAGTGCCACATCATTCAACCAATCAAAAAATTTTAATAAATTTTGAAAAAATTCTGATTGGTGGAGTGATGTCATCTGATCACATCAGATAAGAACCCCATCCTCTCTCCTAAGTTGGCGCCAACATTGGACAAGCTCAAGCAAGGTGGCGCCAAAGAGTCCATGTTTATCAGGACTCTTTGGTTCTTATCCATTTGGGGCGCCCACTTTAATCCAATTGGGCTCACGCCATAATCTGATTATGGCACCCAATTCAATTGGATTTTGACATGTAGACACTCCATAAAAATCCTCCAATGAGCTCTCTTCAGCTTAAGACCCATATGTCAACTTTTGACAGATGTCCTAAAATGAAATTGGCAGGTGCTAGGAATTAGCAGGTGTTGTCTTAAATTCATCTCATGAATTAAGACAAGTCTTTTCTGAGCTGGACATGCTTCATTTAGACTGAGAAAAACTTTCTTAAGATTTTCTGGATGAGTCAAATCACATTTGGCTCAGTAGAGACAGAAAAGATTACACGAGGAGAAAGTTAGACTCAATGTGTGCTAGCACGATTTCTTGAACCTAATTGGATCTTATCCAAATCAATTGGATTAGCCCAATTGATGACATCCAGATCCTAACCCTTGTTTGTGTGACCCAGTTAGATTCGATTTCGTATGGTAATGAGACATGTCGTGATCTCATCATCGACATCATCGAAACTCCTTTCGATGGACCAAAACTCTTCTGATTCAAACAATTAGAATGATCGATCATCAATATCATTCTAATTGCTCTCAAAATCCATCAGTGACACCTAGCAGTATGTGGTGGCAACCTATCAGAACTGAAAATGAACCTCTCGGTGCAGCTACCTGTGTGATTGAGTTCCTCTATCATGAGTCTCGACTAAATTAGGGTTAAGGTAAACTCGTCAAACCCAATATCAGTCATATGAGTTAATCGATCGATCCGAGTCCAATGTGAAACCTTAATGAAAATTTTTTTTCCATTATTTCACTCTGCCATGGCCATGGGCTTAAGGACTCGATCTTTCAATTATCATAGGACTACTCCTCTCATTTACCGAGGTTGATAAATTCCATCTTGGTGCACCTAGTTCCTACAATGAATATGCTACAGCCAACATACACCTCAGGATTCCGAATGGCTAGGAGATCGAGTTATGGTGTAGTCAAACTATAACATACTCAGGTGAACTGTCAATGCACCTCAAGTCAAAGAACTAGACACACAACTGCAGCATCGAGCTAGTCATCGATGAGATGGTAGACTTCCTTATGACTGCTTGAGGTAGTCACGCTCAGTACTCTCGTTCTCAACGAATACTGTACTCTCACTTCGGTGTCTCCACATCGTAGACTCAAGACACATCTACCCTAAGGAAGCGATCATACACCAACTTTCTGGATCGATCACCATCCTCGTGATGATCCTATGGTCAGGAGCTGTTTATGAGTTAGTTATGTAAATTCATGTCTTAAATTTTCAACTCTTGAAAATATGAATTAACATTCCTACTAACTCAAAGGATGTATCACAGACACAATGTACACAATGTGATAGAAGAATAACCCTTTTATTCATTTATAGTCAAAATTATAAATTTGCCCTTAGATCTGTACAGAAATGTGTCAGTTGATCTAACATCTAGGGCACACATCTAACAGCGTGGAGGTTGGTGGGGAGGGGAGCTGCAAGATGGGGAGGAAGGCATGAAAGAAAAAAAAAAGAGAGGTGAAGGAGGGAAGGCACGCACCTGACGGAGATCGGAGGGGAAGGCGATGGAGGAGATCGACTGGAGGTGGAGGCGATGAGAACAGAGAGGACGTCGAGGGGGCGTGGAGGCAAGATGGGGAGGAAGGCATCCAAAAGTTTTGAGAGGCTCAGAAAGGGGTCCATAGTGTACCGAACTAAACGAAAAAGAAAACACTGAGGGAGAAGACCTGGTGGACTGCCACATGGCGCGTTGAACATCTGACAAATGTCGTGTCGAGAGTCTTGATCTCAACTTTAATGCTTTGTATAGATATTGATGTTCCAAGCATAAATGCTATCTAACTCCCACCTTTGCAAACCGGCTCTCTTACTATCTAGCTTTCGTAGCCTGGATCTGCCCTAGTATCCCCAAAACCAAAACCCCCTTGCACCATAAGGGTCCAAATGCTCTATGCTTGGCAACCTCATCTCATTGATCATTCAGACGGTCTCATATAGCAGCTTGAATTTGGAATCACCTTGCTAGGGTGGGGATTAGCTTGATTACAGCCTCACTTCCTTCACACTCCCATGCCCAAAGACCCTCCATGATGAAAAACAATAGGAGAAAGGGTTGGGAAGACCTTTCTCCTGTCTTTTATCCAACAAAAGGTCTGGAACTTGCAATTACTATCAACATTGAGCCAAACCAAGTAGCACCAGGCAATTCCACTCAGTTTGCATTGGTTTAGACCATTTTTGCACCTTTCCCAGATTGAAACTAGGAACTATCCTAATTCCATGCCGGTTCAGTGTCGAGTACCTCGAACTGGGCAATTCAGGATAATACAACAAAACTTGCTATCAAGTTAACAATCAAAAATTCATTCAGATTACTTAAAATCAATCATAAATGATATTGAAAGACTACTAGGATTCAATATGATATTACATGTATATGTTAAAAATTAACATCATACCTCCAATTTTTTTCAATTAAATGCTAATTCTTAGATTTTTCAACAAAATGAAAAAAGAGTAGGGATGATTTACCTGTTAGAATGTTGTTCTAGCTAAAAAATTCGATGATCATTGCTTGAATCCAATCTCGCAAAAAAGTAGGCATAGGGACTTGCAGAGAAGAATTTAAAATCCCATGTAAAAGTTCATCTTGAGTATCTTCTCACTTTAAGTCCAGTTCTAGTCTAGTTCAGGGGCAATATAGGCCTGATCCACCCCCAATTAATCCCTCTAAATCGGTTTGGGTCTATATGATGCATTATTTCTAACATAGTGTTGGCATACCTGGTGTTTCAATCCTTGCTATTACCTAAACTATAGGCTAAGCCAATTTTTTTTTATGAAATTGAAAGATGTTAAGGGAGTAATCAGCATAGATCCATTTTTTCACCTTATTGTGCAAAGTTTCAAGCAAGGATCGCGGTGCCAATGCTGGGGTCTATGCTGATTGGCCGATGGCATGATTGAGTATGCCCTTGTGCCATTTCATGCTAGGCCCGTACTAACATAACAAAAGGGGTGGGGGAGAGGGAGAAGGGGAGAGAGAGGGGGGAGGCAGAGGGAGGGAGGGGGAAGGTGGGTGAAGGCCAGTGAAGCTTAGCCCGACATGGTAGAGAGGGTGGGAGAGATGAAGAAATGGAGAGAGAAAGAGAGAGGGGGGAGGGAGGGAGATGGAGGGTGGCGGATGGCCAACGGAGATCGCCAAAGGCTAGGGAGGGGCATGGAGGGGTGGAGGTAAAGCCTCTTCTCTGCTCCTCAGCCTTCTGGTGATCTCCATTGGCTATCTGCCACCCTCCATCTCTCTCCCTCCCTCTGCATCTCTCTCCCTACCCCTTCTCTCTATTTTCCTCTCTTTCCTTCTCCCGCTTGCCCCTCCTTCACCGATCTCTCATTTTGAATGCCAGAATCATCTTGATCCACCACTAGTACGACTCGGTACTCCCCAACTAGGCAAGGACAGTTCTGCATTCTTTGCTTTCAATGGATTTTGCCCGTTCTTGATGTCTTTTTTATGAATGGGGGTGATATTTTTTCTCTCATGACAGTACCTTAATAAATGGTTGGCCATTAAGTGTGCCGGAGATCTTTTAAATAGAGTTGCAAAATAGTCATTTTGGGCATAACAAAAGAGAAAATACATGGATGTTGTATCTTTTGCTACCTTCGTAACATTACATGCCCATTACGAGGATCACATGAATTTCCTGTTCCCTTGATAAATATTATCCTGTCTTCAATTTATTTCAACATTGAGTTTAAGTGTTTATCTGTTGGCCTCTTAAAAATAGATTTGCCAAATGAGCAATTATAGATGATCTCTTTGATTAGTGATATTCTTTTCCCTTTCAAATTGATTGACAAATCAAAAGTTCTCTATCATTAGTGATGTAATAAGGCTAATTGGCTAATGTTATGATTTACTGTCTGGTGATTGTTTCCATTCAATTTTTGCAGAGTTGGAGTCTAATTTTTGTGCAGCTATATTACACTTCCACTTTATGCACTTGTATCTCAGGTAAATATCTTTTTTCATTATTTACTAATACATCTTTTGTGGCTGTAGATGTTGGCAAAAGATTTAATTTTGTATGATCTATTATCACCTGCATTGGTTCTAGGCAATGATCAAGGCATTTTTCACTAATAGGATTTTAGCTCAAAATCATGTTGTTAGAATTATGTCCTAATTTTAAACTTCCTAGGTCCTACTATATAATAGACTATCATATTCCCCTTTCGATCACCCATCTTCAGATCTTCAAATTGTAAAATCAAGCTTTTCACAAGAAAGACAGATTGACCATTTTGAAGGCGAATAGGTATGACCATTTTGAAGGCGCATAGGAAAGGTAGTAGTATTATAAATATCATGATGTTTAGATTGGATGAGGCCAAGTGCGAGATTGAAAAATTATTTAAATATGGTGAGCGTTGTGCTTAAAGAATTGAGTCCACAATAGTGTGAATTTACGAACTAGGTAAATCCACAAGCAAGCAATGATGATTCTAAGAGGTCATGAAGCATGATTTTAATCATTAGCATAGTATAGAACTATTGATGTGACACTACAACATTTAGGCTTTTATTGGCAAAAGTCTTAAAACTGCTATTAAAAAATTATTGTGATGGACTAGCAGCAAAAAAATAAAAAAGGATAGTAGCCTTCCTAGATACCATCACTAAAAGCTTAACAGCAATATTTACATTTTGACAGAAAAAAAATAGTTCTCGGAAAAGTAAATGCCTTTAGAAAATTATTTTTTAATGGCCACATTTTTTACTGCAATTAGTCTACATATTTTGTAAGGGCAATTATTACATATGCAAACTATTTTTAGAAGCAAATATTATTTGCTATTACAAAAGCCAGCACTAAAACCCTATTTTCTTGTAATGTGATGGGACAAGCCATATAAAGTTTGGTACATCCAGAGAAAGCTGCAAGCAGTATCTCCATTGGCCAAATGAACTCATAAGTGGTCACATAGGATCGTATGTTGGAAAGGCTGGTACAAAAGGAACTGACTGGTGAACTAATAAAGTTAATTAGGAAAGCAAAAGCAAGTTGGCAGAAAAAATAAACAAAATAAATGAATTTAGAATTGCATTATGAGGCTGCAAGATGATAATGCTGATATTCTTGGCAATCAGTGTGAGTGGTAAGCCATCCATGATAGTGAGCATGACTAGGGAGGTAACGAGTAATGGAAAGTAGTCCAAATGATGGAACTTGTTAGGACAACCTGGAACAAAAGCTGATGTGAAGAAAGCACGTGGTGTCAATATTGTGAGATCTCACACCAACAAAGGCAAGGCTTCTGTTGTGGAAATGTAAGTCTGATATTTGACACTAGTTGTAAAGAAGGGAGACCATGTTAAGGTTGGATTATAAAAAACTAAAATGTTTAACAATGAAGAAAAACACCATCACTTTTCAAGATGTACCGAGTGGAGACCATTCTAAACAACTAATCATGAAGGTGCAAGTAGAAAAACAATTAACCTCAGTGAAGATGGTCCAAATGGATGGTTGAATCCAAGAGCTTAAGAAAATGAGTAAAAGCTAATTGAATCGTCAAGCAGATTAATAAGTGGAAGAAATGGAAGAGGGAATGTCCATTATCTCCTCAAATATGAAACATAAAGATTACATCATGTACGACGACTATGCAAACCCAAAGAATTTAACTGATTGGCTAAACCAATGTAATCCGGCACAAGGTAATAATCATCCAGATATGAGTAGGGAAAGGTTAATCCTCTGAAACAGGTGGTTGGATGAATAGGAATCTTAAACGAAGAGCTTGGAAGTAATTTGGCACACAACTTGATCGAATTATTTGACATGACCACAATCATTCGGATCCTGAACATGTAGATAAATGAGATACAGCATAAGTTCATTTCGAAGTTTGAGACATCTTAACCCCCACAAAGAGATAAAGGGAGTTAAAGAGCTGCCTGCTTTTCCGAGTTGGGTATCAGAGGAAGTTAGATGATGCTTGAAAGGACTACAGATCTATCTCTTGTTCCTGTAATGCAATCATGTGCTGATTTAGAGGTATTAAAAAAAAATATTTGCCAAAAACCATTGAGGTGGATAGCAAACTAGTACTCGTGGTCAGCTAAGATGATTGGTCGATTGTTCTATGAAAATTAATGTGCTTCCTTTGATTCCTGATGGCTGCACAGGGTAAATTAAATCCTAAGGTGTGACTATCATAGTCGATTAAATGTAGATATTAAAATCAGATTATTCTACGGCAAATAAATTGACTAAAATAGAGCATAACTATAAACATAACAAACCAACTATAAAGTCTAATCACAAATTGCAGAGTCTTCACCAAGGTTCACCATCTCGGTACCAGACCCCGTACCAGTATCATCTTTTATAGTGTCGGTGTGAGGTACGGACTAGTATGATAGTATCGATATGATGTGGTAAGGCATATCAGTATGGTACCAGTACAATATGGTACACCCTATATTGGGCGGTACATCAAACATTGGTCTTAACATTAGATATTCAAATGTTGTAAAACCACATTATGCTAAAGTACTGTATAGTTGGTGCTTCCTCAAAGTCACCAGATCCCAAAAATGCACTAAAAAATTATCCTCTCTTTCCTTCAATAGCTTGCTCAACTCGCTAATTATTTAGGAAGATCTGAAAATAATGAAGGGGTGAGCTACAAAAGTCAATATGCAGCTTTACCATGTGGAAATGAATTCAAGTTTGGATTAATAATAGATGGCTTTTATGACATAACATATGAATCAAATTCATTGGAGTATTCAAAGAAATTTACTTTTACTCTATAAGGCATCCTAGCTAGTGCCAATGAGGTCACATATATCCTATGGGTAAACGAGACAAGGCCATGTGAATCCTTGAGGTCCACATGTAAAACATAGCCAAAGGTCTACTTAAATCATTGTTGATAATTCAAGTCAGGCTACATATACTACTTAGCCTAAGGTCCACATACACCCTCATTGAACACTTAAATGAGACAAAGCACCACCAGCTAAATGTCTGCCTATATCTTTCAGGTTTGGTATGTATTTTAAATTTGAAAGTAAATCTGACACACAACATTCATCAGAAATCTTCAAAGAAAATAACTAGACAGAAAAAGGTTCCACTAAGTGCAGAATCCCAAGTTTTCTTCTTTTGATAGCCGAGTTTGTTCAACTTGGAGAATCAATAAGCTTTTAGGAATCCACATAGAAGCCAAACATGAATTCAGGCTAGCACTAACCAAATTTCCAAAGATGAATTTGTCATAATATTTGTCTTGAATCATATATTTTAAAATAAATAATAGCTTTAAAATGTGATAGCAGTTGTAGAGTCTAAATTTCAATGGAAAGTTTGGAGTTTCAAAATTGGTTAATATTTCAGGGTCTTAAATAACATTTGATTAGAGAGGATCAAAACATCTGTATCTCAAAATACAGATTAAAGAACACCTAGATTCTTGATTTCAAAGAGTTCAAAAGATAAGTGAATCTTAGAATTCCAAGAATATCTCAGCTTGAAATTAATGTCAAAGTTCACAAAAATATAATCCAACCTAAATTCAAAAGGTGATAGAGGAATTTGCGTAAAGGAAACTGAGGATTTTGAAATTGACTTGAGAAAGAACACATCTAAATTTGAAAAGAATTTCAAGAATCAAAAGCCCAAGTCAACTATTATAGACAAGGAATAGCTAATCTGGTGCTAGAAGAAAACCACTAAATCCTTGTCTTGAGCTTTCCTCCACTCTCGCCAAAACCCAACGTCCTTTCCATATTCCTCTCCAACCTGCCTACATTGACCCCTACCTATAGGCTTGGTATGGGTGTTTGAGAAAGTGGAGACCACCGTGTTGGTTCTTCAAATCAGTTTGATATGTCAATTCAGTAGGTTGGGAGAGTGAGTAGTTAATAGGTGAGTACTTGGTCATAGACTCTTGTAGATGAAAATTTAGGATTAATAGAAGCAGACCTTCTTTAAGTGACTTCCATTTACTTAAGACGTAAGATAGGAATAAGAGATAAATTCCAATTTGAACTCAATAAACTCAAAAATTTAAATTCTAAGAATAAAAGTTGATTTTTCAACGCCAATGAAAAATCTAGATTTTTGGCTTCTGGTCTAAATTTCAACTTTTAAATGCTAAGGTCTTTCTCAAAACTTTAAGGCTTATAAATTCTATTATACCCTAATATTACCAATTCAACCTCTGCTTCTCTTGGCATCAACCGAGCTAAGGGATCAAGGTTCAGTTAACAGCAGCATAGCTGAACGTTGCCTCACACATTTGGAGGAGCTACCTTCAAGTTACTAACCATCAAACTGGTCATGGAGATGTTACCACTTGGATGGATTAAACTATTTTCATAATAAATTCTTGCTGATCAATTATGTTCCAGCAAGAATTTAAACAAACTGACCACTTGTTACAATGTCAATGAGGCAAACGATATCCCTAAGCACATTATTAAGCTGGCTCAAACTAGAAGTCCAAGGTGAATCATGAGCCATCGGGCTTGAATAATGGAGGAAACATATTAAATTGTTCTCTAAATCAAAGGCAAATTTAGTCCAAGGGTGGATAGACATCAAACACATATAGATAAATATCTCATTAGAGGCCCAATATTACAAATTAGACATTAGAATTAATAAATAATCATTTTTCAAATTGGTGCAAAGCTTAGAAATTAAAGAAAACACAGTACTTAAGCTTCCCAACTTACTAGTTAATAATAAACCTCCCATATTATGGGCAGTATGAGTGCAAGTACTGAAAATCTGTGACTAACTTGTGAATTTAGACATGAATTTCATTAAATGTAGCATTCCAGTTTTTCTGCATGAGCTTGTATATGTCGTCAGTGTCCAAAATATTAGTATAATCTTAATGTGTATAATAGAAGACGAGAGCGTATGCAGCAAATATTAATAATGCAACAGACACAAGTATTTTAAATGGCTTATGATTGTTTATTTGTGTAAATTATTTTGCAAAGTGGTTAAATCAATTAAAGCTTTTTTTGAGAAAAAGGGGTTGACTGAAGGAGCAACATACCAGTTCCAAACGTTTCACATGCTTGAACATTGTCCTATATCAATGTGTCTCAGCTGTTAGTATGATTTCCTGACCTTATCAGACTCTGATCAGCACAAGCATGGTTCATGATGTTTAAATCTTTGGAGCTTTCAGAATGCATCACATTTGTGGCATCATTTTGTCCTGCAATGAGTTCCTCATGCAATAAAGTTCTCTGTCCTTTAAAAAACCGACCTATCCATTGGCCAGTAGTAGACTTGTGTCTGTACTCTGTAGTCTCCTGATAACCATTGCATGTTGAATCTAACGATCAAATCTAAAGTGTCTATTGTCAGTCTCTTTGCTTGATCAGGAAAGAGGCCCATCCTAAACTATTTACCCAATGTCCCCTCTTCTACACACACAACTAATAGGTTATAGTTACCTAATATTCCAGAAAACTACTTCCAGCAAGGTTATCAAGACACAGACTAGCTTCTAAAATCCCTTAGGTTGGCACAAAATCCCATAAATCCCCTGAGCGAACTCCTTATTTCAATTCAGATTTTCAACCTTCCATTTTAATAATATAACTGAAATTTCATCTGTATCTAGTAGGCAAAGACATTGTGAGGAGGCTCTCCTATCCATGCTTGGGGAGGGCCTTCCACATGATAGGATTGTATGATTTCAAACACACCCTTTTTAAGTGATAGCAACAATAGTTTGTAGAATGGCTAATGCCACAGTAAACAAATAATTTTAAAACCATCCATTGACTTAAATTTGAAGTTCAATCTGTTATGTTACTAACTAGTAACTACCATGGAACTTTTCTCCTTTTGATGTGGTCACACATGAGAGGTCGACCTTTAATTTTATGTAAATCCTTTGAAACCTAAGTATTGTTTTGTATGTCAAGCACCACATACATGTGCTAGTAGAAATATTAGTTCACTAATGGCTGATATTAGTCTAGAAGCTAGCTTGTATTACTAGCAAGAATTTCAATTTTGCTTCATCAGCATTGTAGTTCCATACTTAATTGATCATGTCATGCCTTCTTTTTCAGATGGGATCGCACATGAAGAAGTCCATATTCCATGAGCAGACAGCCAAGGCTCTCAAGAAATGGCACCAAGAAGTGAAGAAAAAGAATGGCAAAGGATCGTCGCATTCTTCTCCAAGGACCCCAGGTACAAGCACACGGTCAAGTCCAAATTCATCTCCAGTTCACCAACTCTACCGCTACAAGACTGTAGGACACACGACCCTTTCTCCGAAAAGATCCTTCTCAGACAGAGAGTATTCAGATACAGAGTTTGAGATGTCACCCTCATCAACAACCAGTTTGATCCCCTCCACCAAGCCAAATTGCCAAGAGGATGTACCAGCCAGACAACACATACATCCAGAAGAACAACGCCATGAAGAGGACTTTCATTGTAAAGCTGTCTGACAAACTGGAAAAATCCATGATGCATCTTCCATTTCATTTCATGATATGTTATAGCTGCCTCAGTTCATTTCATGTGTTTTAATATCAAAAGTCTGGTTTAAAAGAAAAATGTAAATTAAGTGGATATCAGTTGATCCAATACAAATACTAGAAGAAAAGACCCCTGTAACATGACTGAGTAGGAGTGATGCCTAGAGACCATATGGCAAAATATGTATTATGTAAATCATGCAAAAAGGGTGATTTGTTAATGAAATAAAAAAATCAAAGCCAGTTACTTGCAAATAAGTCCGTTGCATTATCTAAAATTGTATAAGATTATCTATTCTGCCATATAATACCAACTCTCTTAGTGTCTCAGTGCATGAGACTTGTCTGACAATCCGAATTTCTGCACCCCTTTTCTACCCTGCTCATTTCCTTGGCCCCATTCTTATTTCAGACTCTATCCACATGTTTCTCCTTTATGTAACTATTAACCACTAAATCAAAGATTCAAGTGCTTTTAGCATTATTTTTTTATATAAATTTTATTCTAAAATATAATTTAAATTAAAAATAAATTAATATGTGCATTGTGTATGCCACATTCTAATACTAAGCACCTGGTGTTTGTGCATGTCTTCTTGCTTCATAAATGCTAAATGTCATCTTCATCCAATGATCCTTTAAAATAAAATTCGATTTACATACTCAAGATAAAGTTCCTAAGATGGGTCATCCAACCAAAATCAATGCACTCCAGCTCTCTGGCTAGTATCTTTTGGATGCATCATGGGATGAGGATTCTCTCCGGTCTCCACTTGGTCTAGAGAGGACTTGTCTTTCAACTACAACCATGAAGATTGGCATGATGGCCATGATTGAATAAAGTCTACCAGCATGCTGCCCCAATGCAATGGTTAGACCTATCCAATTACAACCATCATGCCAATCATGAATGACCGTAACTCGAAGATAGGCCCTCTGTAGTTCAAGTCGAGACTGAGAGGATCCGGATCTTGAATCATGGCCATGATACAAACCGACATCATGATCGACGAACTTGGTTCTCTGTTTTGCTCATGGAATCGTGGGAATTTGAAGTTTTAGAGGGGTCTATGTGTTTTTTATTTAATTATAATATTTTTTTTAAGAAGAATAGAATGTCCAGGTTTAACACCTTTCGCAGCTCGAACACAGAATCTCTTCAAATGAAAACCATTCAGCTATAGCCTTACTTGCAGGTCTCGGATATATAAATTTTAAAGTTCATGCATCAAATCACTGGATTTAAAATTCAATAAATATGGATTTACATGTGATCATGCTTAAATTCTGGATAGGCTTCTCTGAGGAAGTTATGTGCTTGATGACAGCATAATTTATTTGAACGAAATGTGGCTGTATAAAAGCAAGCCATTTAATCAATCTGCTTGTTCATGATTTGGGATGTAATCACTTAAATCACTCCCTCCAAAAATAAATGCTGTTTAGTAAAATAAGCATACCTTAGATTGCTGATCATATAGTACTATTTTTAAGTCTGGATTTGTCTTGATAATGTGAAGAATGGGGTTTATGTGTTATAGTGATTTGACCACCCAAGGAGAAAATAAGCGCATGAAATGTGATTGTAGAATTTAATTATTGATTAATCAGACAAAAGTTCAGATGATCCAACTAGAACCTTTAATGGTTAAGGAGGGGAGTGTGGGGGAAAAAAATCAATTCCATCTTAGTTGACTGCCCATTATGCAATAGAACTTGGGGAAAAAAAATATAACAAGATAACCTGATGTTAGCCGAATCCTTTGTCCTCTTCTTTCCTAGGCAAGGCTTGTTGACATTTTGGGATATAGCAGTTTGGTCTAATCCTCCCAGTATCTCAAACCCTCACAAAGGTAAAATTATATCCCAAGTCCCTTGTTCACCTGCTAAGAGGCTTTATCAATAAACTAGCTGCCAGCTTGAATTCATTTAATCCTCAAGATATCTCTGAATGCAAATATTAAAAAGGTGTTTGGTTCGTAACCGGAATCAGAATAGGAATAGGAATCGAAATGGCTTGGAATCAGAATTCGAATGGCCAAATCCCCGAAGCGTTTAATTCGTGACCGAAATCGGAATCGGAATAGTAAATTGAATCCATAAAAGAAAGTAGGGATTGAATTCTATATAAATTGATCCATTCCCATTTCACTCCGGAATCGGAATGGAACTCCTAACCAAATGGTTGGAATGGGAGTCACCCATTCCGCTTCCAAACCTCTATTCTCCCCAACCAAACACCCCCTAAGCACCTTCATCCAAAGTTACTGAAACCATTTTAAAGCTGCATGTGGACAGAAAACCAGATGGCTACACAAGTCCTCGGACAGGCTAGTGCCATGTTTCTACATATGTCCACTTGACGAAATTGGTGCCACAGAGCTTTCAAAGATATGCCCCCCTCATCATTTCCCTTGATACAAAACTATTTTATCCTGAAGGACATTGCCATGCCCTAAAAGTCTGGAGCTTTCATGTTGTTTTCCAAAAGCTAAACGCATGCACAACAAGCAAAAGAAACATCAAAAAGGAGGCAACTTTAGGAGCCAGACTTGCAATCAATTTATGTTTAGCCTATAATATGCTGTTGGCTAATTCTCTAGTAATTTTAGCTTTTGGGGACAACTAGTTAATTGCTGTGATGGTATCAAAGCTCAGGTTACCAAAGATCATGAATTAAAACATCTTCTATATCGATTTTTTATTTAGTTAACCTAATGTGTTTGTTATCTTGCTCCCTTGGAACTCCATATGCATGATCCCAACCGCACATGAGAGAGATGTTATGCCAGACATATATCATTAACTCATTCCCTGATAGCTTAAACATTATTTAACAACTTTTAATATGATCAAACACAACAGTTTTATCCCTTCTCACATGAACAATATCAGTATACATGGGATCTTTTCTTCAAATAATTGTAACTTTGACAAGAAACTATTTACAAGAGATGGGAGTCCTCTTATCGCTAGAATGTGTTGATGGTTGGGAAAACCTTAAGGTCATGGTTATAATCAACCTGCAGTCTCAAAATTTGTCGGTTATGGTTGTTAGGATTTATTTCCTCTACCAAAAAAAGAAAGCAATAAATTATGTACCATCAGCTCATCAGAAATGGAGAATCATGTAGATAAATTTTAGAAGAACAAGATGATGGACACACGTAAGAGAGGACAATCGAGTGATTTGAAGTTAAAATCAAAACTGACTGCCACCGCATGACTAAACCCTCATGTAATGGCACAAGTACTAACAGCACACATCCTGACATTAAAAAGCTGACGATGGTTCAAGAGATCAAGGCCATCAACTCAAAAATAAGTTCCTTTATGATCTGGTAGTTAGTCAACTTTGACAGGATCCTGTCTTCTGAGCACTAGTATGAACACTGAGGAAGCCAACATCCCGACCAAATATCCAGCAACAGAACCATAGGTGACGCAAATAGGCCATTCCTACATCCATAATAAATATTAGAACCTAACAGAACGAAAAGAAAAGACTACACCATCAAGATTTCAAGATTGAAAAGCAAAAAAAAAAAGGCTTTGTTGGATAAGTAGTTGGTGAAATTGGGAGGCATGCTACATGATTTTCCATGGCTGCCTCATAATTAGAAGCCATTAGAAATTATAGAGAGCTCCCTTGAACAATACAGGAGATTGCCAAGTTTTAGATCATCAATACTACAGGTAAACAATTAAAGCAATATTCTAGTTCTACCAAAACAATGAGAAGGTGTTGCTTCCTATGCTACATGGATGTAGATTGCTTAAACTGTTTCAGCAAATTCTCTAGTCATATGATAATCTCAAAACCTCACCAGAAAGAGGACCACATTCCTGTGACTCCAAAGCAGGTTAAGATGTAATACAATAAATTTTTTTACAAGGACCATCACCAGTACCCTCTTATTCAATTTTTATATTTCATGCATTTAGAACTGTTATCGGACATAATATCTCAAGAACCAAAAAAGAAAACAGAGATTGATCATGGATTACGTGGGCTTCAGAGGCATGTACAAATCTAATTTCCTATAGGACAATGTCTTGTGCTGGAGTTTGCTCAAAGCAGATATACTGTAGCACCTTCATGCAATTGCTTAGCAAGAGCTAGATTGGGCTATACTTGACTCCACTCAAATATAGCCAGCTCTAGATTGGATGATAAGAGTCCCACATTGATAATCCATGATCTACTATCCTTAGATTGCTTACATACAAAAAAAAAAATCATGTAATTTTGTAACACTAATATACACACACACACATATACCCACAGCCTTCTAGGTGAGAGGGAGTTTGTGTACGGATGTAAGGTGTATTATAGTCGCATGTTTGAGACCTACATGAGCCACCAATATTGTGGCCAAGAGCTCATGGCTAAGCACATAAAGTATTGTCTATTCTGGCTCATGGAGCTTACAGTTGTCTCTTTAGATTCCAATCCAAAAGGGGCCTCACATACAAAGGGTGGTCCCTTCCCCTACAAGCCATAGTCCCCCTTGACCTACATCTAATATGGGACCAATGGTACCCTCCTTCCTTATTATCACCACATACATACATACACACATACATACATAAATGCACACACACATAAAGTATTGTCTATTCTGGCCCATGGAGTTTACAGTTTTGTCCCTTTGGATTCCAATCCCAAAGGGGCCTCACATACAAAGGGTGGTCCCTTACCCTATAAGCCATAGTCCCCTTGACTTACATCTAATATGGGACCAATGGTACCCTCCTTCCTTATTATCACCACATACATACATACACCATACATACATACATAAATGCACACACACACAGATATATATATATATATATATATATGTACATACATATATATATATATATACATACATACATACATATATATATATATACATACATACATACATACATATATATATATATACATACATACATACATATATATATATATATATACATACATACATACATATATATATATATATACACATACATACATATATATATATATATATATATACATACATATATATATATATATATATATATATATATGTATTAGATCACGAATGCATAGGCTGTTTCGAAGTAGTAGATCACATCTAACTACTCAAATCATCGAAATGGGACCCTCATTGTCCAATATAGACCTGAGCAGATCTAAGAGGAGATCCACTTGAGTGTAGCCAAATCCAGCTCTGCTCAGCAATACTAAAGATATAATATTATCAGGTAATGGATATGAGACAAATGAATGTCCTACTTATGCCTTTAAATTAAAATCAACCATAAGACCATTATTTCTGGATCTCTAACTGGCAGTTGAAAATTTTGTTTCATCTAGTTTTCTCCTGTATCTCCATTAATATCCAGCAAAATCCAAGACAAATTTAGACAGCAGAGATATTGGATAGTCAAACTGTCAAAGACACATTAGGGCTGGAATCTATAAGCAAAAGCCAACAGGAGATATGAAATATATAACATGCAATTTATAACCTCTTCAGATAAGAACAAATAACAAAAGAACTATCACCTGCCATGGCCTTTCCCAATCAAGTGGCATTGGCCAGGCACCAAGCCATGCACCAATAACAGCTCCATGTGCTGGTAAAGAAATCATATAGTCAACAACTTCCATTGGCCTGCAAAAGACAATATACTTCATAATGTAAAAAGCATATTGGATGCTACCAATTTGTAAGCAAATGCAACATGCTAAAACAAACTAAGAGGAATAACAATCAACAAATTTAGAATTAAAGCAAAAGGACTAGCAGCTTCATGTAATAGTAACTTGTGAATGTGAATTGGCACACAGAGAAGCGTGGGAATACCTACTTGGAATGAGCTAGAATATGTTGCCAGTCCGCCCTTGATTTGCCAAAAACACAAGCTGCAGGAACAAACTGCCAGGAAACCAAGAGGATTGCCATTAGTGATTTGACTGAATCTGCACACTTGTCTCATGTGTATATTGCTTGTAGAGTATGAATCTTTCTCCCCAGCAGAAATTAGCAACACTTTTAATAAAAACAGGGAGCACAGCTAAAGTCAAGTCCATCTTCTTAACTAGGTTAATTAATTAACCCATATTCAGCTACGTCTATTTCTTTCTCAAAATACCCATGTCATGAGTTGCTGATCTTTCCATCCTTTTTCAAACTACTTTACTTCAAGGTGGTAGATCTACATATTGTTAGCTAGTATCTTAATTCAATAATATTGATGAGATCTGATTCTGTAGAGAAGAAAATGAATGTAACAGTCACATATGCCATAAAGTAATGTCCATTAGTATTTTGGTGGCCAGGGCCAGCTTCCTGCTGGTCTTCTCCTCTTTTAACTTGAAAGGAGGACCACTAACCATCCAGTAAAGTCCCTGACCTTTGCCCATTTAATCAAGGCCTACGTTTCCTAGACCCTTCAATTAGGCCTCAAATATCCAAACCCAATGCTTAAACATAGGCACTGGTATGACACTGGATATGGACATGCAATAAGAAATTCTTAGATATTGCAAGGCTCTCATGCTTAGACATGTAGCTGCACCTGGAATTCACGTCAATGTAACATAGATTAAGGCCACTATTTTGTCAGTAACAAACTTTCATTTAGATGTCCTCCCTTTAAAGCTATTCTAGTCATCACTATGGCTACTTACTAATTTTTGGCTCACTACAAAGATGACAAAACAAAATCCAAATTTCTCATATTTACTATCGATAATCAGGCCTGCAAAGCAACACTGCCACTTTAACAGATAAATAGACCATCATCATCACTAAGAAGAGAATGAGGACTAGATGAGTGAAATTAATGTCCAATTCAAGTGAAAGGAATTTTCTAACAATGCCTTAGAAAGGTTCCTAAAATTGAAGGATAGTGGTTCAAAGTTCCATGTTGCTTGGAGCAAAATAGGATGTTGAAGCTAGAATTGATGGATTAGATGCTGGCTGAGTTAAGAACTGACCTTTGATGTAAGACAAGATGACCAACGTGGACAAGTGTTAGGATTACAGTAGAGTTCAAAAAATTGTTAAAATAGGAGATCTGTTTAAAATATATTCCACGGAAGCAATGTGTTCAATCAAGAAAGCTGATATAAAGGATAAAAGTGATATAAAAATAAAGGGAAGTATGAGGTTTCTAGGTTGATTATGATAATGACAGCATGGGAAGCCATAAGGATCATGGAAAAAAAAATTAAGAAAAATAAAGCAAAGGGGCTACATTAGGTATTCTGTGATGGAGGGAAAGCGTAGCTATCGGCAAGCTTATGTATTTATTATATGTTCAAAATGGGAGCAAAATGAAGTAAAATAGGTGAGCCATGGATGATGAAAGTGGTGAAAGCTAAGGAAAGCAAAGTGAGGCAAAATACAATAAATAATAAAGCAAAATAGCAAGGTGATAATAGTGGTGGTAAGTGTATGGATTTGAATTTTGCATATTAAGGCAAAGACGGTGGTGGGACTTCAGTATATAATTAAAAGCTATACAGTAAGCAAGCTTCTTAATTATTAGGCAGGAGATATAGAATCTTATGATCAGAAAAAGGATGCATAACAGAAGCATAATAGGCATTATAGGACTTTATGATTAGACAATGTTTTTCTTCTCCGAAAGGTAGCGCTTAAGGTTTGAAATACCATAGAAATGGGACAGTAAAACCAGTACATCATTTGGACTAAAAACCAGTACCAATACCAATTTTGGGGTGCCGAAACTGGCAGAAGTTAGTACATCCTGCACATACCTATTAGCATCGGCTAGTTCAGGCCAGTATCATGGCCAACTTGGCCATTACGAAGTCTGAACCAATTGGTTCAGGTTTAATTCCAAAAAATATGAGGGGGAGGTCAGCTCTCTCTCTCTCTCTCTCTCTCTCATTTATGCTACCTACGACTCCATGGGATGACATTTGACCGACAAAGAATGGTTTTTTTTTTGCGCAGGGGGGCCAAAGATAGAGAGAGAATCAAGGAGAACAAGAGGTAAGGAGAGGAGGTGCAAGGAGGGATTTCATGCCTCTCCTCCCATTACTGGGCCTACTTGATCCCTCTGGGTACCCACTAGATATAGTGACTTTCCGTACCCCCCACATATTTTTGCCACTAATTGGATAAAAAAGGAAAAACAAGGGGCAATTGATGCTACATTTTTCCATTTGCCCTGAAATTTGAATATGTTGTAAAAGGGATATCACTCTAAAAATAGTTTTGTTTTGCAACATACATATTAGTTTTACAAAATAATATGATTTTAAATTAAGTTAATTATTTGAAAAAAAAAGGGCAGGGAAGATTTGTAGCATGTTTACATTAGAAGTGCAAGCATGCTAGTAACTTGTTGCACAATTTGGATGAGTTTCCAGGGAATTCAAGAGAAACCAAACCAATGCTCAAAGTTGGCATCAATTTGAAATTATCCCACCAAAAAGGCTTCTATTGATTCACAAAAAATATATGTAGCACCCATGGGGTGCCTATAAAAACACTGAAAAATTAATTTTCAGAATTTCTGTAAATTTTAAACTACTTTTTCATTAAAAAAAAATAAAAGTATAAGATTAGATTAAATATAAAAAAGGGATCAAAAGTAGATAATTTGGATATATTATAAGGTAGTTATCATGTATTTTAGTAATTAAAAAAATAATTCAATTTTCCATGATTTTCAGAAGAAAGGACATGACAATAATATGAAATCATAAAATCCAGATTAAATGTGAAAAATAATCTGGAACATGTGTAGATAATTTACAAGCTCATTTTTAAGGATAATTTGGTGATTATCTAAATTACTAATTTTAAATCATCATCAATAATAAATAACTTTTTAAAGGTGAAAATTGTAAATAGCAGGTTGAATTTTAGGAAAGTTCAACACATTCCTTGCATAACTATGGGGCATGGATGAAGTGCATGGAACAGGCATGTGCTTTATACCTTTCTTCTTAATGGAAAAATTAGTTCTTTTAAAAGAATCATATAAAAGTTTATAATCAACAACAAATAAATATTTGATTATTTATTGTTACTTCGTCCACACCGGCAAGGCAAGATGCACCCATTCCATGCAAGATCAGGATCACAGGGCCAGAGCAAAAAAAGGACATGAGGAAGAGCTATTATCCTATTGGAGAGGATCTAGAACTAGTTCAAGATGGGGCATGCAAGATCAGAACTTGGATCCAGTAGAAAGAAAGAGATATGAGGAAGAGCTAGAAACAAAGAGGAAGAGGGAATGGAGAATTGTTGCAAGACATGGCATGCTAGATAGTCAAATCATGGGAAAAATTTATGAAATGAGACAAGCTCAAGATCATCAGCATCAAAGAGATAACAGTGTCAAGAGATTTCCCAATGATTGCAAGTAGATATTGAAGCTCCAATAGACTCGTACGAACAAGCATCTACCCAATAGTCATCTTTGTCACAAAGAGGAGATGGGTCTATTGGTGCATGGAGTAGCTAGAGTGGACAACAGTCATCATCATATACTGGAGCCGTATTTACAAGTGTATTGGATAGCCGAAGTTGATAGTATAGTCAAGCCACATACGATCCATATGCATGCCCCTAGTCATCATTTTCCAAGGTATGACCCCTTCTACGGATATAGGAATAGTCAAGAGTCACATTATGGGCCTATTACCTTAAGCAGGAATGGCCGGACTCCAACTACCAAACATACATGCAGCCACAATAGCAGGAGGCTTATCCAAGTCAAGATTAGTTACCATATGAACAGCAAGGATGGGGACAGCATCCAAGCTAGTATCAGATCCAAGTTTTTGATTATGAACAAGGCTCACATGTACACAAGCACCACAGACACTCCACCTGGAATTGAAAGAGAGGATGATGATTTACTCAAACTCATTATTCTGGTACAATATTATAAATGATTTGCATTGTTTATCTTTTATTTGTTTCTAGTTTCTTAAACACTATTTAAGTCACAAGTGTTTGAATCCATACCAGCACTCCCCCATCACACATGCATTAAAAACCACTTAAACATGGAAAAAAGAGTGCAGCCCAGTGCATGAGGCTCCTACCATTGTTTTGGAGAGGGTTAGACGTACACCGCCTTACCTTTGGAGGTTATTTCTATGTTTCAAACCCATGACCTCCAAGGTCACAACGGTGCAACCTCACCAATGCACAAGGCTCACCCCCTTAAGCATGGACAAAGAAAAATAAAATTAACTTAATATTCATTTTAGAGAACAGTAAGGTTTAAAAAATTGAAAAATCAAAAAAGGGCATCAGGTACAGTATAGAACTATAGATACGCAACACCATACATGAGTTGGTACGGTAGTGAACTAGGACCATATTGATCAATAGAAAACCAGTGCCATGGCCGGTATCGGTATTATAAAAGTGATTCTAAGAAGTTACAAGTAGACAAAGGATTAAAGACAGCTTAATCATATATCAACCACTTTCTCCACAACTCTACAATTTTCTTATTTCAACCAAACATAAGAAAAAACTTCGTTTCATTTTGTTGCCTTTTCCTTTCATCTCTTCCTGTATTTATCATTTTTTTCCATTCCTTTTCTTGGAACCAAACAAACCTAAGGCTCTATTTGGTTGCCAAAAAAAGCAAAAGAAAAGAAAGTTTGTAAGAGAAGCATCTTCTTTTTGGTAGTAAAAGGAAAATTTGGGAAGATAAAATTAAAGAGAAAATATGGGACCAAATTGTCTCTAACAACTCTAGAATTTTTCTTCTTCAAAAACATAGTGACTTTGAGAGAAAATGGAATGCAAACTATTGGTTTAAGATAACTTATCATATCTTAACTACCTCCTCAACAACTTTATTTGAAATTTTCTTTGTATAACCAAACATGAGAAAATAAACAATTTTCTCTTCTTTCCTTTTCTTTTGTTCTCTTTCCTCTTGCCGATTTTTTTATATTCTAAGTTTCTTGACAACCAAATAGAGCCTATGTGATAACACATATTTTAAAAGTCACAATTTTTTTTTAGCTTCCAAGATAAGACCACTTGTGTGTGTGTGTGTGTGAGAGAGAGAGAGAGAGAGAGAGCAGAAGGTATTGTAAATTCATTTTATCCTACATCTGAAGAATCAAGTACAAAGGTAAAAATTGTTTTGGAAGTAGTCTGCTTCAAATAGTAAGTCAATTATAATCTTTCTGAATTGAAAATGGTTTTCTATGAAGAGATGATAACATTTTAAGAGCCATATTTCGAGCATCTGCTCTGCACAGCATACAATGCCACACTCTTTCAGTAGCAGGTAACCCCCTGCAGCCCCCAACTCATGGGGCTGTGAGCAATGGCATTGCTTTCATAGTTCCTACATGTAGACTCATTCATATCAAAATCCTTTGGCGTAATTCCTAGTCAACATTCACAGGTATTTTACAGGGCTTTAACAAGCAACAAGGTTTCTGCCGATTTTTCTGATTTCGAATGCTTAAAATAACAATACATAAGTTGGTAAAACAAATCATCCGCATAATAGCAAACCACAAATCTATCTATGCAGGTTTTGCATTGTCATTTAGATTTTGCTAAGCTCAACCAGAGTTAATTATAAACAACAAAGAATGAGTCACTTACAGTGAATAAGGACATGAGGAAAGACCAGTAGATTGTCTTTGTCAAATACCTGCATCCGATAAAAGAAATATCAAAGCCTTAATAATGATGAATAATGTACTTATTTTAAATTTATCCATAACACATTCAAGAAATAGTTTTCAATTGAATGCTCAAAAAAGGGGCTTTAAATTGAGTGTCTTTTATCCTATGCCACTAATGTTTATAATAATCAAAATTTGAAACATAATATTAGGAAAAAAAACTGCCAGCATTGATAAAGTATGTATCACTATACTTACTTAATACCAACAGGTGCACCCAAAACAATTGCCCCAAAAGCATTTATTGAAGCCCCTAAAAGGTAAAAGCCACATCCAATTATAAAATCCTCAAGTAATATCATGTATAGAATAAGAGAACATAGAGACTACCAGTGTGTACAATAAAACAAAGTTGAATGACCCAAACTATCTTGAATAATATAAGAGAGGATAAAGGATGTCATTGAACATATTAAATATTAGACACTAGAGAGAATACATGCAAAAAACCCTACATTAAACGCTAAATAAATGCAGGTTTAATAAGGTTGAAAGTTAACAAATAAGTTACTCTTCTCTCAAGATAAGAGTACCCTAACTTCCATAGAACACTTGGAAGGGAGTAATAAAATCGTTACTCCAATTTTAAAAAAATTCATTATGTGCTTGAAGTTGATAGCTCCAAGAAAAAGATGCTTCATCATGGATGAGTTCTTTTCAGAGATCAGAACCACCAAATGTTACCTCAAAAATTCAGAGTTATCACTTTATCACCATGACATCATTTAAGTGACCTTGAAATTCTATTATTGCTAACATAGAGCATTTAGTAAATAAAAGGATGATAGCAAAATCTTCATCAATTGCATCAACCTAACATTATAAATGCTAGACATTCAATATGGCTTGCATAGTTTAGCCCTTGTTTAATTTCTTATATAACTAATTTCACATGGTAAAATTGGAGCGGTATCCTCAGTGGAAATGTTGACTTCAGAAAATTATAAAAAAGAAAATCATAGAGAGAAAAACGTAGAGTTTATTAAGATCAGCAAATATTATTAAGAGTATAAACCTTGGTCACTAAGATGCAAGCTAGTTGTATTGCTTACATTGTTCTTCTTTTTCAGGTTCAAGAATGAAATAAAGGATGGAATTGATGACCAGAGCAATGAATGAATGAACATGTTCACGAATAGGTCATGCCTCAATAACAACTCCTAAACAATATAAAATTTAAAACACAAGCCAAATTCAAGCCACATCAGTGTCAACTATAACCCAGCAGACCCAAAAAGCCATTGGCAAACAAATATAAGAAATTGCTCATGCTAAACTGGCTCATAAGTTGGGCTTAAATATATAGCGAGCTTGGGCCAAGCCCCAAATGTGTTTAAACACCATCCTACCCGATCCTAGAAAGACCTAAACTTCAACTAGTTTGCAGAGAAGAGACAGCTTAGAATAGTACGTGAGGGGAAAGACATCCAGTGATACATGATAAATTAAATAATAGCATAAAAAGAATGTAGTAGTGCACTCTAAAGGATTATATTGATTGTACTAGGGTGTTCTACATAGGTTCCTTGTCTAGTGCAGTTGTGGTCAAGATCGAGGAGATATACCAATATTGAGGCACATCAACATGCTTGTCCCATGAAGTCCTATTTGGATAGGAAAACTCAATACAAATATCTATACTTTGTTATAATATGAGAGGGGAAATATGATAAAAAAGTTCCATATGTCAAAATTGTTGACAGAAATGCCATTAGATTTAATTAATAAAGCTTACCAAAAGATCATTTTTTTTAAGGCACAAATTGTAAAATGGAATAAAGGGAATGCAAACAGCTAGAACGTGAGCAAAACTTATAGAGATTTTGGTTAATGTGACACGTCAAAAGCAATTGTGAAAGAGTTTTACTCAATGTTGCCCCATGCATGTTATGTGTAATTTAGTTTTCTTTATAAAACGCAAAAGAAAAAGAGGACACTTTCCTCTAACCAGGAGTTGTAACTTAAAATCCTTCATCGCAACCATGATCCCACAGATCCTACATACAGTTCCTGTTGAGAAAAGAGAAGGGAAAATGGAGGAAATAATTTCAATTGCAGAAGTTTTTTTTTTTTTTTTTATACAATGGCCACCCTCTGTACATTTATATACAAAACCTACAAAAATAATCAACACCCCCTAATAAAGCAAATTCCTAAATTACATGATTTCTTTCCTAAACTAGCTAAGATTACTTTCCCAAATTGATTTCTATCAACAATAAAGCAAATTCCTAAATTACATGATTTCTTTCCTAAACTGTCAACACTCCTCCTCAAGATGGTGTATGTATATGCCTCATAACCATCTTGCATACAAAGGAAAGAAACAATCTACTATCAAGTCCTTTTGTGAAAGCATCAACTAACTGATTTTCAGAACTCACATACACAATATCTAAAATCCCAACATTCAACTTTTTTTTGATGAAATGCCGATCAATCTCAATATGTTTTGTACGATCATGTTGAACTGGATTATAAGCAATGCTAATGGCTGCCTTGTTATCATAATATAATAACAGTGGCTTTTCTTCAAGTAGTCATAACTCTTGCATTAGCTTCTGGAGCCATAAAAGCTCACAAACACCTTATGCCATAGCTCTGTACTCTGCTTCTGCAGTTGACCTTGCTACTACACTCTATTTTTTGCTCCTCCAAATAACTAAATTGCCACCAACAAACGAACAATATCCTATTATGGACCTTCTATCATCAAGAAATCCCGCCCAATCAGCATCAATAAAAGCTTCTACTTTTAAGTGTCCATGATTGAAAAAAAGTAAATTTTTTTCAGGAGCAGATTTTAAGTATCTCAGAATACAGAAAACCATATCTAAATGAGTAGTCCGAGGATCATGCATGAATTGACTCATCAGACCTACAGCATAAGCTATGTCAGGACGTGTATGTGAAAGATAGATTAGTCTCCGAACCAATCTTTGATACTGTCCCCCATCTACTGCTTCTCCAATGCCACCTTTTAGCTTATGATTAGCTTCAATAGGTGAATCAGCAGGTTTGCATCCTAACATGCCAGTTTCTTCAAATAAATTCAGGACATATTTTCTTTGAAATATAAAGATACCTTTCTTGGACCTTGCAACTTCTATTCCAAGAAAATACCACAAACTACCCAAATCTTTGATCTCAAATTCCTTAGCCAAATAATGTTTTAAACTGGTCATTTCTTCTTGGTTGTTTCGTGTCACAACTATATCATCAACATACACAATGATAATTGTAATCTTATTTATATAATGTTTGATGAAAATAGTATGAGCTGCATTGCTTTGTTGATAACCAAAAGCTATCATGGCTCTACTGAATCTGTCAAACCATGCTCTAGGTGACTATTTTAGGCCATATAAAGCTTTCTTCAATCGACAGACTTTTCCTTCAGTTTTCTAATCTTCAAAGCCAGGCGGAATTTTCATATAAACTTCTTCTTCCAGATCACCATGTAAAAAGGCATTCTTTACATCAAATTGCTGCAACTTCCAATCAAGATTAGCTGCACATGATAAAAGAATACGAATGAAATTCATCTTTGCAACAGGTGCAAAGATTTCTTGATAATCTAATCCATAGATCTAAGTGAACCCTTTGGCCACCGGTCAAACTTTGAATCTCTCGATAGATCCATCAGTTTTGTGCTTAACAGTGTAGACTCATTTGCATCCTATTGATTTCTTATCCAAAAGAATAGTAAGCTCCTAGGTTTCATTTTTGGCTAAGACTCTCATCTCCTTTATCATGGCTTCTTTCCACTTAGGGTCATTGAGGGCTCCATTCAAATTCTGTGTAACAAAAACTGAAGACAAAGAAAACACAAGCTGTATAGGAAGGAGACAAGGAGTATACGAAACAAAGTTAGAGATAGGATGTTTAGTGCAAGATCTAATTTCTTTCCTCATAGCAATTGGAAGATCAAGACTTGAATCATCAGAATTGAAAGTAGAAATTGAAACAGGAGATTTACCACAAGATTTCATGGAATCTAAGTCCAGGATTGAAGTTTGACTAGGTAAAATGTATTCGATGGCCGAGTCTGCTTTTTCCTGCAAGCATATCGCAGTAAATCTGACTTATTCAATTTTATATTACCCTAAGTTGCATTAGTTGTTCCTCCATCACCTTCACTCAAGTGCTGCTCATTCTGCTCCAAAGACACTGTGTTTTATCCTGGCTTATTTGACCCTCATCCTCCCCCTATCTAATAGGATAGACAAGAGACACATGTGCTGGTAAATCTGGTAATACATAATTTGGAATCACCCTTTTCTTTCCATTCTCCCTCCGAAGATGTGACACATAATATGGTTCCATTTCTCGGAAAGTGACATCCATACTGACAAAGGCTTTTCTAGTGGGAGGATGATAACACTTATAGCCCTTTTTAGTAATAGAATACCCAATAAACACACATTTAAGTGCATGAGAATGTAATTTGCCGGCACGGTATCAATGAACAAAACACACACACCCAAAGACCTTTGGAGGAATAAGATATGAAGTGGTACCTTGAATAATTTCTAGGGGACTTTTAAAGTTGAGTGTCTTCAAAGACATTCTATTGATTAGATAAGCCGCTGAAAGGATAGCATCACCCCAATAAGACTTAGGAACATTCATATACAACGGGCAACCTCTAACAAATACCTATTCTTTCATTCTAACACCCATTCTGAGCAGCTGTATTAACACAACTGGTTTGATGCACAATCCCATGTCCCTCTAAGTAGTTGAAAAAAGCATGCTCCATATATTATGTGCCATTATCATTTCGCAAAATTTGAATTTTGGCATCAAACTGAGCACGAATCAGATTATGAAAGGACTGAAAATAAGACCACCTCATTTTTTGCATGCATCAAATAAATCCAGATCATCCGACTACAACAGTCAATAAATAAGACAAACCATCTATAATTAGACAGACACAACAAGACTAGGACCCCACACATTAGAGTGTATGGTTGCAAAAAAAACATGACTCTTATTATTACTAGAAGGATAAGAAGTTCTTACATGCTTAGCAAATTCACAAGCATCACAAACCAAAGTCTTCAAATGACACTGTTTAATTAAATCAGGATACAACCTTTCTAAAACATGAAATGATGGATGTCCTAATCGTCTATG
>NC_025996.2:116865175-117023785 GCF_000442705.2 Elaeis guineensis
AAAAAAAATATTAACTTATAATCCTATATGTTGCATGAAATGTAATTTTTTTAAAAAATAATATTTAATTTTATTTATTTATTTTATTGTATCTATTTTAAAAATTTCATGATTTCTCGACGTTATCTATTTAAAATATCTATGATTGTAAATAGTATGTATTTATCTATGTTAGCTTAGTGCTAGTCTCACACCATGGATTTGGTATCATATTCATATTACCATGAGAACAGATATAATGATATGTAGTTTTCATACAAAATTTGACACGTATTTCCTTCCAAGATTCCTTTGTAAATGTTGTGGTTGACCTATCCCCTTTTTGAACTTGCTCCATCATTAAATCTATGAACATATTTTCCTATTCTACTATCCAATTTGCAGAAGATACTGTAGCATCTTCAAAACTAATGGATGGCGGAACTCTAAAACTTGTCACTGTGCAATTAATAATTATAACCAACTAAACCAATTATAATGATAAAAGTTACTTGATTTATACCAATTGTATAATAGTAAGTAACAAATTCAGCTCTTGGTGAAACTTTAAAAACTTTAAATCAAACTCAATCTAGATTCAGCCCTTGATTAGAGTCTTGTCATATAGTCAATTATTACTTAGAAGCTTGGACTTACTTTTGTTTGGTGCTAAATAAGTTGAGGGATGATAGTATTCAGCTTACTAGAGGACCAACCTGCCACAACACAACATTTAAAGCTTAACACATATAGTCTCACTAACATTTAAAGCTTAAGAACTGACACAGGTCACACTAATCTCATCTCTTAATGAAGAACCAACATATCTAGATTATCAGAACTAACAGTTTGAAGATTATATATTACTATAGTATATAATGAGAACAGCCGCATGGATTGATGTAGAGCAAGGTAAACAAATTTCATTATAATACATAGCAGCCAGGTAGACAAATTTCAGAGACACCTAGAATAGGAATGTTAGATCCATTATAATACATAACAAATCAACCATAAGATTAAGAGCATGCTGCATCTTAAAAAAAATATAAAGACAGTAACATTCATTGGTTCACCATAAATAAGAAAACAAGTTCAACCTGTCGCAGTTTTGTGCATTAACACAGAGTGTAGCTTTCAGTAATATGTAACTTGCAACATAACTTGCGAAAGGATGATGATTGATGAGACAGGATGTGCATGGTGAACTCACAAGCCTTTCTTTTAGATGACAATTGGCTTCTTTAAAATGTACTTCCCATGAAATCAAATGTCAATATCAAGAATAAAAAAAAAATAATGAATGAACAAGCTGTAAGATCATTTCATTAGTGAAGTTCCTTGGAAGTAATTTCCTAAGATCTCTCTTTTTGTTTAATATAATACAAGAATCCTGATGCATGCACGAGCTCGAGCATGTCCATTGTGAAGGATTATCCAGAGTTTGAAAGGGATAACCAATGCCACCTCTTGGTCATACTGGGAAGTATCAGTCAAGAGGGAATACAATGTGATTCAAGATGATTCTTGACCTAAGTTTTTCCAAGCATGACGAGCAACAACATCATACGGAGACATCATCATTCCATCTAATCATATCAGAAAAGAAGGCTTGTTACACCATGGGCTTAAAGTCTTTCTTCATTGATGTAATTTGCACCACATATTTCAGAGGGTCTCAGATAATATGAACTACAACATCACATAATCAAGACCCATGGAGGCATTGCAATTCCATTTGATTGTGCGAGCAAAGAATGCTTTTTATGACATGGAGGCAGTTTGCACCTCATATTTCAATAGGTCTCAAATAGTCTGAACAATGGTCATTTGAGGTGAAAAAAATTAAAACTTTTTGAAGAGAAAAAACAACTTAAATAAGAAGAATGATACCTGGTTGAAATTTGTTGGAACAATACATGAAATTTCAGATGTGATTTAAGAAAACTAATAAGAGTTTTGTTTGTAAAATTGTAAATAACTTATATAACATCAGAACATAAAATTAATCAAACCAGTGATGTCATAGAACCAACAAAATTTGTCATATATTTAAGCTTATGTCTCTAGTTAAGTAGTGTGTTAGAGGTTGCTCAGGAGTATCTTTATGGGTTAACGTATATTTGGCTGTCTGACTGCATCGGCTTAGAGTGGAGCATTTATGCTGAGTTCCTCATGTAATTTGATAATCAGATTCTCATCTGCAGTCCATAACTCAGAGTATGAGACTTTCCATTTGTGAGTAAATTTAGATCTCCCACCAAGATTTGGAGAGTATAGGACTTAAGCAACAAGTAATCGTCACAAATCCAAGCTGCTCTTATAGCTTTAAATAAATTACATGATATATACCATGCACATAATCATCCACTTGCATAAAAAAACATCATATTTCTGCTAAAATAAAATTGATCCATTTTTAAAAAAAATCAAAATGATGTAGAGCATAATGAACTATGTGCATCATCATTCCAAAAAACCATAGATGTTGGCAACCAATAATCCTAGCACTTGGCATATCCCAAATGCTGATATCAGTCGAACATCTATGGTGTGCTTTAACTGAAAGCAGAGAACAATAAAATAGCCATATGTTGGTTTGAGGCACCACTGTAAACAAGTCTACTTGAGAGACAAAACAACCATTTAGAAAGATAGCAAAGCCACCACCGCCATGTGAGTCAAGCTTTTCTTCGAACAGTGAGAAAGCATGTTGGACAACCAAAGTGTTTCAATCCTAACGACCAAAATCATATCTTGGACGAGAATTACATATCAGATCACAAGAAATAGCAGGAAAAAAAATCTATGACAGATCAAATGGTTTGGATTTCACTGCTCCAGATCGAAACAAATTAAACCAGCAGACCTAAAAGAAAGTCCAACCAGATTTAGTTCGGGTACCAGGGAAACCAACCTTGTCTCCGGCGAGGTAGAGGGTGAGCAACTTGACAGCCTGGAGGGCAGTGGAGGCTGAGGAATCAATCTCACTGATCACGAGCTGCAGAGAAATGGCAGATCCCGGGAATCAGAGAAGAATAGAGAAAGCAAGCGATCAAAGATCTGGAGGAAAGAGAGGGACAGGCGACCTGCTAGGAGCCGAGGGCGATGTAGGAGCGATAGACGAGGGAGTCGCGCTCGACGGCGTCGTCGAGGGAGAGATTGGGGATTTCGCTCTTGTTGATGGCGTCCTGGTACGCTCCCAAGTAGAAGCTATTGCAGAGGCCGAAGAGGCATACTTGGGCGGCAGAGGCCGGAGCCCCGTCGATCGGCGGTGCTCGCCGGCCAGGCAGGCAGGGACCCGACGGGAGGGGGAGGGGGAGGGCCTTAATTATATTACGGAGCTGACCAACCACCTGATCTCAAGTAAGCTCTTAGGAAATGGGCCAACAATGCACCGAGATTCAGATATGATCTCTTCTAACACATACGTTTAGATGGTATAAGCGTCTATCAAAGTTTCAATCGGTGGTGCAGCTGCTTGGATACTTTATGGTTTATATTTACATTAGCTTTGTCCTTCTTGCTGAAGTATGTTCTTCAAAACTTTTCACCATATTCTGTTCACCAAACCAGAGGATTGGCGCGGCTTTATATTTACAAATGGCTAAGGCTCATTATACGTAGAAGACAGCACACCCACATTTTCCTTTGGTACTTCAGTTGTTTTTTTACCGAGGATGCTTTATTCACAACTACAGGAGTAATTGCATCTCAATTGGCCACAATATGTTGTATTCTCAGCATCCCTTTCTTCCTGTGGAGGTTCTATTGAAAGCTTACAACTTATCCGGTGCCTTTATTTCATCTATGTGTACACCTTACATATTCCAAGCAGGGAAACTGTATTCCTTTTGTAATGATGTACGTTCTGTTAATTTTGGCCTGTTGACTGTATGTATCTTACAGGCAGCTAATAACTAAGTTGAACTAAAGTTATTGGCAGTTTGTCGCTTGCAGAACTAAAGTTGTTGGTTTAACGAAGGTGCATCCTGTACACCAAAAAAGAAAAGTGTCAAGTTTGGCCAATTCTATCTATTTTAGAATTTGACCATTGAGGCTTCTCAATGTAACAGAGTTCCCAAATTAAAATTGGATATTGGTGCTGTTGGGGGATACCCACCGACCGACCGACCGTCTGTCGGAGGGTCCGACCGTCTGGCAACCCGACCGACTATCGGAGGGCCCGACCTGGCAGCCCGGCCGACTAACCGACGACCCGACGGACGACTCTGCCTGGCCGATCATAAGTCGGGCGACAGGCCGACGGACGCCATCAGCGGCTAACTGCGGCCATTCCACGGTCCATTCCCGACCGACTAAACCCAGAGGTCCGTTAGCCGACCCACATGAAGCTCGCCGACCGACGGAGGAGTCCGACCCCACTCTGCTGGCCACCGACCCTGGGTCGGCCGACTCCACCAACCGCCGTACGGCCGCCAGACGTTGTTAGCTCTGACACGGACATGCGGCACAGTTACCTAGGGGCATTGTCCCGCCGAGAACCGGGTCAACCCTGGTGATTAGACGGCTACACGGCGACGTGACATTTTCACGGCGGCTCTGACAGCCTACAGTGAGTTGACAGTTCCTCACTTGTCCGCGCCATTAATGATGGCGCCATACCGTGCTCCACTATATATACCGGGGAAGGCAACAGTGCAAGGGATCGATCCGCCCGTCTCTCCCACATACGCAGGCTCGCCCCTCTCTCTCTCTCTCTCTCCCTCTCAGAGCTCTCTGTCTGCATTTCACTGTTGCCCAGTCACCTCTCTGACTTGACCGTCGGAGGGTCCCCACCGGAGCCGCCTCCGGTCAGTGCGGACTTCCTTTTGCAGGTGCACGCTTCCCGGCGATCGGGCGACGAGGCGATTGGCCGCAACAGATTGGCGCGCCAGGTAGGGGACAGCATGACAAAGACAAGAGCTCAACGATCGAGAATCACTGGGTCGGCAAGGCGTTCTTCCCGCCGGGAAGAAGCCTCCCCGCCCCCACCGGCGGCGGAGCCTAGCTCTCCGCACCCCGCAGTAACCACGGAGGCCCAGATTGCGGCCATCGTGCGGCAGATGACCGTGCTGACCGATGCAGTCAAAAGCCTCCAGCAACAACCGGCGGCCCGACCTATGCCTTCCAGGAGCAGCCGCCGACGGTCGCGCCGACCCCTGCCGCCTCCAGGCGAGCACTCCCAACAGCGCTCCCACGGGGAGGAGGAGGGTCGACCTCGGCGCGACGACCGACGGTCCCAGCGGCCCTCTCCTTCCCCGTTGGAACGGGCGAGGAAGGAAAAGCGGCCGCGCACACCGTCGGCCTCTCCTTCAGAGTCTTCCGGAGGCTCCACTCCCGGGGTCTCCCAGCATCGACGAGCGGACGACTACGAGCGACGGTTCGAGGAGATCGACCGCCGACTCGCCCAACTGCAGATGGACGGCCAGAAGTCTTCAAACGACGTCGACTTCCAGACCGCCCAGCCTCTCTCTCGACTGGTCCTCGATGAGCCGATTCCCAGTCGGTTCAAAATGCCGAACGTGGAGCCATACGATGGCTCCACCGACCCGGTCGACCACCTCGAGAGCTATAAAGCTCTCATGACAATTCAAGGGGCAACCGACGCTCTTTTTTGCATCGGTTTCCCCGCCACACTTCGCAAGGCTGCCAGGGCTTGGTACTCCGGTCTTCGATCGGGCAGTATCCATTCCTTCGCGCAGCTCGAGCACTCGTTCGTGGCCCATTTCAGCACCAGCCGAAAGCCGCCGCGAACGTCGGATAGCCTTTTCTCCCTCAAGCAGGGGGAAAACGAGACGCTCCGACACTTCGTGGCGCGATTCAACGCTGCCACGCTCGAGGTCCGGGACCTCAACGAAGACATGGCGGTTTCAGCCATGAAGAGGGGCCTGAGGTCGTCCCGATTTACCTATTCTCTGGACAAGACCCTCCCCCGAACATACGCCGAGCTATTGGAGCGCGCATACAAGTATATGCGCGCGGACGAAGGAGCGTCCGACCGACGCTTGGTCGAGCCCAGGGGCCCGAAGGAGAAACGAAGAAAAGGTCGGGAGCCCGCCGAACCAAGCAGGCCCCCGGCCGGTAGTCAGCTTTCTCCACCTCGACAGATCCAAAAATCACCCGGCCGACAGACTCCGAGGTCGGTGCGTCCCAGGTATGACTCCTACACTCCTCTCTCCGCTCCTCGTGCGCAGATCTTGATGGAGATCGAAGGGAAAGAATACCTGCGACGGCCTCCGCCTCTGAAGGCAAAGGGCCTCGACCATCGGAAGTACTGCCGGTTCCATCGGAGCCACGGCCACGACACCGAGCGATGCATCCAGTTGAAGGATGAGATCGAAAATCTCATCCGCCGGGGGTATCTCGGCAAGTTTCGAAAGGGACCACCGGCCCAACCGACTGCCGATCGACGCCCCCAGCCGACTGAAGAGGCGCCGACTAACCAGCCGACGGCTGGAGTCATCAATATGATCTCCAAGCGGCTGGGATCGGGGACATCTACAGGGGGGGAGCCGACGAAAAGGCCGCGCCCGGACGACGTGATTACCTTCTCGGAAGACGACGTTCGGGGCATCCAGACTCCCCACGACGACGCTGTTGTTGTGTCGGCGACAATAGCCAATTATGATGTAAAACGAATCTTTGTTGATAATGGAAGTTCGACGAATGTTTTGTTTTACTCGACCTTCTCCCGAATGCGACTACCGACGGATCGACTTAGTGGGGTCTCCACGCCCTTGATCGGCTTTGCCGGAGACACCGTCACGACAGAAGGAGAAATCACCCTGCCCGTGACGGTCGGTACCGAACCACGGCAAAGCACGGTCTCCCTCATCTTCGCGGTCGTCCAAGTCCCTTCGGCCTACAATGCCATACTCGGGCGACCCGGACTGAACGCTCTCAGGGCGATCGTCTCGACGTACCATCTCCTTGTTCGATTCCCGACTAGAAACGGAGTCGGGGAGATGCGCGGAGATCAACAGCTCGCCCGACGATGCTTTCAAATCTCCGCCCAAAGCAACGAGACAAAGGATCCCCTGACAATCGACAAACTGGATCAACGGGAGGAGGAAGAGCGGGGTTCGCCGGCCGAGCAGCTCGAGGCGATTCCGATAGGAGAAAATCCCGACAGAAAAGTTTGGGTCGGGTCTCAATTGC
Organism: Elaeis guineensis; assembly: GCF_000442705.2. NCBI lineage: Eukaryota > Viridiplantae > Streptophyta > Magnoliopsida > Arecales > Arecaceae > Elaeis > Elaeis guineensis. The sequence continues at coordinate 116,872,316 of NC_025996.2, forward strand.
CCGACGCCGAACGCCACCGACTGGCGGAGCTCCTGACGGCCAACGCCGACATATTCGCATGGTCGGCAGCTGATATGTCGGGCATCCCTCCGGAAACAATGACTCACCGACTCAACATCGATCCGACGATGAAACCGGTGAGGCAGAAGAAAAGGTCCTTCGCCCCAGAAAGGCAGAAGGCCATTGACGAAGAAGTGGACAAGCTGCTCGAAGCGGGCTTCATTCGCGAATCCACGTATCCCGATTGGCTCGCCAATGTCGTCATGGTCAAGAAAGCCAACGGGAAGTGGAGGATCTGTATCGATTACACCGACCTCAACCGAGCATGCCCGAAGGATAGCTTTCCACTCCCAAAGATCGACCAGCTGGTGGATGCGACGTCCGGATTTCGACTGCTCAGCTTCATGGACGCCTTCGCCGGGTACAATCAGATCCGGATGGCGCCTGAAGACGAGGAGCACACCGCGTTCGTGACCCCCAAGGGCCTCTACTGTTACAGGGTGATGCCCTTCGGATTGAAGAACGCCGGTGCCACCTACCAGCGACTCGTCAATAAGGTCTTCAAAGACCAGATCGGCCGCAACATGGAAGTGTATGTGGACGACATGCTGGTAAAGAGCACGCAGATCCCGGACCATGTTCAGGATCTCGAGGAGACCTTCCGCACCCTTCGACGACACCGAATGAAGCTCAACCCGACCAAATGTGCCTTCGGGGTGACCTCGGGGAAGTTCCTCGGATTCCTCGTTTCTCAGAGAGGGATCGAGGCCAACCCTGAGAAGATAAAGGCGATCCTCGACATGCGTCATCCGAACACCAAGAAGGAGGTCCAGCAGCTGAACGGGAGAATCGTCGCTCTTAGCCGATTCATTTCCCGATCAGCTGAAAGGTGCCTCCCGTTCTTCAAGACCCTGCGCCAGGCGAACGGTTTCTCTTGGTCGGATGAGTGCGAACAGGCCTTCGAAGACCTGAAAAAGTACCTGGCTTCCCCGCCGCTGCTCGTAAAGCCGCAGATCGGGGAGACCTTGTATCTCTACTTGGCTACATCTTCTGAGGCGATCAGTTCGGTGCTCGTTCGGAAAAACGAATGCCGAGCCCATCAGCCCATCTACTACATCAGCAAAGTGCTCCACGGCGCCGAAGCCAGATACTCGGAGACGGAAAAGATGGTCTTCGCCCTGACCGTCTCCGCGCAACGGCTCCGCCCATACTTCCAGGCCCACGCCATCGTGGTACTCACCAACCAGCCCCTGAGGACCGTACTGCGCCGACCCGACACATCCGGACGTCTCGCTAAGTGGGCAATGAAGCTTAGCGAGTTCGACATTCAGTACCAACCAAGGCCTGCCTTGAAGGCTCAGGTCTTGGCCGACTTCATCGCCGAATGCCCGACGACCGACAAAGGGTCGGGAGCTGAAGGCCCGGGACGAGATTCGGTCTCTGGACGGGACCCGATCTCCACCTGGGTACTTCACATCGACGGAGCCTCCAACGCTCAGGGAAGCGGGGCCGGGCTTTTGCTCACGAACTCGGATGGGGTAGTCACCGAATACGCCCTCCGGTTCGACTTCAAGGCCTCCAACAATCAGGCCGAATACGAGGCACTCCTCGCGGGCTTGAGGATGGCGAAGGAATTGGGCGTCGACAGCCTCCGGGCATTCTCCGACTCTCAGCTGATCGTGGGGCAGGTCAAGGGCGACTTCGAGGCGCGAGATCCGACCATGATCCAGTATCTTCAGAAGGTAAAGGATCTCGTGGCCCGCCTCGAGTATTTCGAGATCTCCCACATCCCCAGGACGGAGAACGCTCGTGCCGACGCTCTCTCCAGATTGGCAACGTCGGCCTATGATTCTTTGGGTCGGACGTTTGTCGAAAACCTCCAACAGCCGAGCATTGATCGGGTCGAAGAAGTGCAGCAGCTAACGTCCGAACCAAGTTGGATGGACCCGATCGTCCGGTACTTGTCCGACGGGACCAGTCCCAAAGATCCCGCGGAGGCCAAGCGACTCCGATGGTCGGCGTCACAATATGTGATCATGGACGGCCGACTCTACAAGAGGTCGTTCTCCCTCCCTCTGCTCAGGTGCTTGGGTCCGACCGACGCTGACTACGCCCTCCGAGAGGTTCACGAAGGAATTTGTGGGAATCACTTGGGGGGCAAGTCCTTAGCCTTCAAGGTCCTACGACAGGGCTACTACTGGCCGACCATGAGGAAGGATGCGGCAGAGTTGGTCCGAAGGTGCGAGCCATGTCAGAAGTATGCCAATATTCAGCGCCAACCGGCCAGCCAAATCACCCCCATTGTCGCTCCGTGGCCTTTCGCTCAGTGGGGAGTCGATATTCTCGGCCCCTTCCCACCGGCGTCGGGCCAAAGGAAGTTCATCGTTGTCGCCATCGACTACTTCACGAAGTGGGTCGAGGCTGAGCCCTTGGCGCAGATCACCGAGCGGAAGATGGAGGACTTCGTCCAAAAGTCCATCATCTTCAGGTTCGGATTGCCGCACACCGTCATCACCGACAACGGGCGGCAATTCGACAACCAAGACTTCAAGGACTTCTGCGCCAGGTTCCACATCCGTCATCGACTAACTTCAGTCGGGCACCCACAGTCCAATGGGGAGGTCGAGGTGACGAACCGAACCTTGCTCCATGGACTCAAGACCCGACTGAACGAAGCCAAAGGTCTCTGGGTCGACGAGCTGGGCTCTGTCCTATGGGCTTACCGAACGACCCCCCGTATCCCGACCGGGGAGTCGCCGTTCAGTTTGGCCTACGGGACAGAAGCTATGATCCCGCTCGAGATTGGCCTGCCATCTTCAAGGGTCGAGCGGTACCGCGAGCCGGACAACTCCGAAAGCCGGAGGGCCGACCTAGACCTCCTCCCCGAACTGCGAGATGAGGCTCAAATCCGAATGGCCTCATACCGACAGAGGGTCGCCCGGTACTACAACGCCAAGGTCAGACCAAAGCTCTTTAAACCTGGCGACCTAGTCTTGAGGAAGGCGGAGGTGTCGAAGCCCTTGGACCAAGGGAAGATGGCTCCCAACTGGGAAGGACCCTACAAGGTTGCTGACACCTTCGGGCCGAGAGCCTATCGGCTGGAAACCCTTGAGGGAAAAACCATTCCCCGGACTTGGAACGCCGACAACTTGAAGCTGTATTACCAGTGAATTCTGTAATTCAATCATCGGAATACAAGTTCAGTTTGAAAAAATCGGAGTTCTAACTCTTCGACTACTGATCGGCGCTCAGCCCCGACGCATCGACACGGACTTGGAACCGACGACACATCGGCCCCTTACTCGGACCGATGCATCTACGATGACGGGAGTTTGTACTCCTTCTACGGTCGAATTTTCGGGCAGAATCCATCGGCCGACTGATCGATCGGGCCCCGACCGAAGAAAGGCTAAAAGCCCACGCGGCTGTTGCCGCGACATTCCGACCAGGCTACGGTCGGTCGAGGGATATTCGGCTTACCACCGTCTATCACATGACACGACCTGCGGCCGGCTGAACGACACTCGGTTCGCCACCGTCTGTCGAAGGACATGAGAACCCGACGCAAGTGCTTGGGGATCCGACTTACTATCGCTCCCCCGACACTGCGCCGGTCGATGTTCGAGTAAACGCATCTACGGAAGTCCGACTACCGAACCTTACCAGGTTCGATCGGATCCCGACTTAACAGATGCGCCCGAATAGCGACTACATCGGAGCTGTGCAAGCCGGTTGAGTCCTACCGACTTACCCGAGTTGGCGACTTCTCTAAGTTGGCGACTAGGGTTCGACATTACAGCGATAAGAAACATTACAAACGAGAAGCAAAAGAGAATACAATTTCATTCATTGATTGAAAGAAATTACAAAGTCGGGCCGAAGCCGATTACATGTGTTTTCAAAAAGAAACAAGAGGAAGACAGTCGGCTGGACCGATCATTCGTCCTGGATAATCTCTTCGACCGACGGAGGATCGGGAAGAACCGGCGTCTCGACCATAAGCGGCGCTGGGTCGGCGGCGGAAGGATGTCCTTCAGTCGGCAAGGGACCTCCGGTCGGCTCCTGCTCCGGGACGGCTTCCTCCGTTGGGATGATGTCTCCCGACTGATGGTCGGCCTCCTCTTCGGTTCCGTCCTCTTCGGCGAGTAGCGGCGCGACTCGGCTGACGTCCACCTCCGGGTACAAGGCATGGACGGCATCCCGACCATCTTCGAACCCGACCCGGTAGGAGGCGAAGCCCGATTCGAGCATCTCCTCCTTGAACCGGTCGGAGGCCCGGAAGTCCTCAACCGCACGATCGGCCGACTCCCTCACCGACCGTGCCTCGTCCTCAACGTGGGCCAGCTCCTCCTTCGCCAACTCCGCCTCGACCCTGGCAATTTCGGCGTCGATTTGGGCGATGGACAAGTCCTCTTCGGTTTCCGCGAGCTTCCCCAGGCTGACCCGAAGTTGCTCGCGTTCCCCTTGGAGTTCGGAGGTGGCACTGTCCCGTTCGCGTCGAAGACGACGCACGACCCGGCCTTTGTGCTTGGCCTCCTTCTTGGCCGACTTCAGTTCGGCCATAAGCCGGGAGACCTCGTCCGTCAACTTGGCCTCCCGGTCGACCGACTCCTGTAGCTGGTCGACTAGCATCGTTCTTTCGGCCTCGGCCGCCGCCGACCTTTCCTTGAAGGCTGCCCGAACGTCGCCGAACCTTCGGTATCCGGCCTCCAACTCGGACATGGTGAAGATCAGCTGCCGACGGAAAAAAGCTCTGTCAGAATTATGTGGCGAGCAAAAACTTTTAAGGGAAAAGGGGACGCGAAGCTTACCTCCACCATCGACGGGTAGAACCGCGACAGCATCTCGGTCACCTGCCGAGATCGCAATGACTGAACGTCGGTAGGGAGGAGGATCCCCTGGCACAACCTCCTCGCGAGGTTGTGATCGGCCAAGGCCGATGCACCCTCGGGGTAGTATGCGCTTTGGGGCATTGATCTCTCCTCCTCCGAGGGCTCCATCGGGGCTTTCCCCCGATCAGCTGCCCCGACCGACGGGGCTGGCAGCGATGGGACGCTGGAGTTCGACCCAGCGCCCCCCGTTGCGCCAGCGGACGCCTCCGGACGATGTTCGGCTTCCCGAACGACATCCGGCTCCACCCGCGGCGGCGAAACCGCCGACACTCCTTCGGCCACTTCCTCGGTCGGCCTCTCCTCGACTCGGACGGTCGGAGCCGCGAGGGCTATAATCGGCTCCGACCTCTCGGTCGCCGACGCTTCCGCGGTTGGCGGGACTGGGGCTGGTCTCTTGGAAGGGCGCGAAGGGCCTGCTCCCGACGCTGGCCTCTTCCTCGCGGCGGCAAACTGATGAATTTCGGCGTCGGTCGGCCTCATCCTCGGCGGTGTCCCTGCAAAACCGACCACTGTTAAAGGCCGGACCGGAACTACCCTAAAGCCGAACAAAAAGAAAAGCTGAGGAATTGGGCGATACCTATTCGGGGGACCAGACTCAGGCCGGCATCATAGAGAGCTTGCTCGGTAACAAGCTCCCTCTGCTTCGGGACCAACATGTCTTTGAGTCGGTGGAAGTCCTCCCGGTCGTCCACGTCGACCCGACTGTTGTCGTTGGCCTCAGTTCGGGGTACACCCCAGCGAGAAGGAAAGCCCCAAGAGGAGGAAGAGGAAACAAAGAAAAACTGGTTCTTCCATCCATGAATGGACGATGGAAGACCGGTTAGCCGACCCACATGAAGCTCGCCGACCGACGGAGGAGTCCGACCCCACTCTGCTGGCCACCGACCCTGGGTCGGCCGACTCCACCAACCGCCGTACGGCCGCCAGACGTTGTCAGCTCTGACACGGACATGCGGCACAGTTACCTAGGGGCATTGTCCCGCCGAGAACCGGGTCAACCCTGGTGATTAGACGGCTACACGGCGACGTGACATTTTCACGGCGGCTCTGACAGCCTACAGTGAGTTGACAGTTCCTCACTTGTCCGCGCCATTAATGATGGTGCCATACCGTGCTCCACTATATATACCGGGGAAGGCAACAGTGCAAGGGATCGATCCGCCCGTCTCTCCCACATACGCAGGCTCGCCCCTCTCTCTCTCTCTCTCCCTCTCAGAGCTCTTTGTCTGCATTTCACTGTTGCCCAGTCACCTCTCTGACTTGACCGTCGGAGGGTCCCCACCGGAGCCGCCTCCGGTCAGTGCGGACTTCCTTTTGCAGGTGCACGCTTCCCGGCGATCGGGCGACGAGGCGATTGGCCGCAACAGGTGCAAAAGTTAAACAATGTGGTTCTATTTTATGCTGCTAATATCACAATATCACAATAAAAATGTTCTATCATAGCATTATAGCATCAGCTTGACCTCAACTAATATTCACTTGCACATCATGTGCTCCATCATTCCCTGAAACAACCGCATGGAATGACGGAACTATTGAGAAAAATATCTTGAGATTTGATCCATAATAAGCCAAAAATGAGGTCCAAGACGACGAATGGAGTCCAACGAGACCAAGATCAGCCCAAACATAGTCCATACGGAAGAGATACGCGCGAGAGAAGACCAACAATAGGCCGGTATGGCCCACAGGCCGCCGGAGGTGCCCACGGGCCAGTGCAGGCTGCCAGTAGGCCTGCAAATGGATTGGATCGGACCGGGTCTTGAGTGATCCCGATCCGACCCGATTTCTTGATCGGATCTTGATATTGGACCCATACCCATCCCAATAAAAAATCGGATCGGATCGGGTCCATGGCCGAATTTATTGACCCATTGGATCATTCGGATCGGGTCGGGTCCATATATAACCCAGTCCCAATCCATGAAATATGGATCCGGTTCAGGTCTAATTCGGATCGGATCGGATCATGGGTTTAAAAATCTACATAAAGTGGAATTAGAGGTTACATCGACAGCAAAATAGCATGGCCATATCTATCTTTTCATATAGATATTCTCTCCTCTCCTCTCTTCCCACGTCTTCTCACTTCACCATTGATAGTGGATATTGTATAACATCCCTAAAGCAATAGTAATGTACATCAGTAAACAAGTAACTGGATATTTTAATTATGAGCAACTGTTGGTATGTCCCCAGTTTACTTTGTGTTTGTGGAAGGACTTTTAGAAAAATTTCGAGATTAGCTGTAAGAATGGCATTTCTTATGCAGTGCATTAATGATCTTGTGATAGTGTGACAGTATTAAAGATTTTAGTAAGAGATTTAAGAAAGAATTTGGGTGAGTCACTCTTTTGGCCCAAGCCCAAATTCTTATTTGGATGAGTCATTCTAACTAAATTCGGATCTTATATTTGGATCCGGTTCAGATCGGGTCATATATCTTGAGATCCAAATTAACCCAAAAGTCTCCACAGGTCGGGTCGGATCCAAATTCAGAAAATCCAGACCCGATCCAGAAAAATGAACGGGTCCAATTTTTGAACCCGACCCGGCTCCATGGGTCTTTTAAATGGATTCGGGTCGGGTCTAACTGGGTCGGGTCAGATCGGATCACGGATCAACCCGATCCGTTTGCAGCCTTAGCTGCCAGGGAGTGGGCCAAGCCCAGCCAGGCGCATAGTGGCCCACATGGGCCATAGTGCTGGGCTGGCCCAGACGCTCAGGCATGGCTCGTGCGGGCGCCCAGGCTTGCCTGGGATCACGATCCACCATGGATCGCAAGGTTTGGCACGGTCTACCAGCCATGCATGGATTAGACGGCGGAGATGGACTCAGTGTGCAATCTGATGGCCTAGTGGAGTGCGCGATCCGACTGCTCTGAAGTGAGCCGGTCGAGATCGAATGGCTATGGTTGATTTCGAGTTTGATCGGGACTATGAGGGGTTGTGTTTTGGCACGATTGAACAGCTATGAACCAATTTGGTGAAGATCCAACGATCTATATTCATTTCGACGGTGATTAGGCTTGATCTGGGCACTATAACATGCGATCAGATGGCTCTGGTTTGAGCCGATCATGATTGGACAATCCAGAAGGATTCTAGGATTTGATTTGAGCCCAATATCCGAGTGAAATACTATTTTGATGATTCTGAAATCTATATAGCTCCGATTGACGAGCTATTTATTACGTTGTGTAATAGGTGACGTTCTCATCATGCAAAGAGACTTTAAGAGAGGTTTCAAAGAGTTTTTGTGAGGATTTTGGGACTTCTTGTTGAAAGATATTTGTACAAAGATTGAGTGGTGAGTTTCTCTTATATTTGTTGATTTTCTTTCTCTCATAGTTAAGCTTGCACGTCTCGTGGAGGTAGGCTTGAGGCCAATCCATGTTACTTTAATTTGTTTATGATATTTTTTTCTCTTTTTCTTCTTTTTTCCTCCCTCAACAAGTGGTATTAGAGCACAATAATTGGTATCAGAGACTAGTTATCGTGGATAAGTGGTACTGGATGATCCAAACAGAGATGGTGTTGATTGATATTGGAGATGGAGAAAACAAGCACAATCAAAGTAGGACGATCCAAACAGAGATGGTGTTGATCGACATTAGAGATGGAGAAAACAAGCACAATCAAAATGGAGATCAACCAGTTCGACGAGAAGAGTAATTTTTTCTTGTGGCAAGCGAAGGTGAAGGACATGCTCATCCAATACGGATTGATCGATGCTCTTTTGTATGAAAAGAAGCCGACCACCATGGAGGAGAAGATCTGGAAGTGGCTACAAATATAGACGGTGAGTACCATCCATATGTACCTGACGGATGAGGTGGTGATCCATATATTTTAAAGACTTCTCTGATGATGCTATGGTCGAAGCTCTAGAAATTGTATATGGTGAAGTCCCTCACCAATACTCTCTTCCTTTGAAGATAGTTCCACCAACTATGGATAAACGAAGAACAGAGCATGCAAGAGCATCTCAACCACATCCAGAAGATTCTCACTAATCTTCTTAGTGTAGATGAGAAGGTTGAGGGAAAGATCAAGGCATTGGTCTTGCTAGTGTCACTTTCCTCTTTGTATGAGTCTTTGATGATTGCTCTTTTAGTGAAAAAAAGCACCATTAGGATGGACGAGGTCACCGCAGCGATTCTTCAGAATGAAGTTCTTAAGAGGGAGAACTCAGCTTCGAGCTCGGACGGCGGCAGCTCAGTTTTGGTGGTTTCTCGAGGAATAGATGGTAGTAGATAGAGCGGTAGAAGATTGCGAGGAAGATGATCTAGATTCAAGATGAGGGACCCCAGCAAGATTAGATGCTACCGGTGTGATGAGTTGGGGCATCATGTCAAAGATTGCCCTCAACTTAGAGATTGGACGATGGCTACTGCGGCGATGGCTTGTAGCAAGTCAGAGGATGATGTCCTAGTGATGTCTAACGAGGTATCTACTTCTTTCCAGCAGTGAATTTTAGATTCTATATGTGTCCATCATGTATATTACAGAGAGAAGTTGTTTGACTTACTGGAGAGCAGTGAGGATACTGTTCATCTACCGGATGGATCGAGCTATGCAATCAGAGGTATCGGGATGGCCAACTGGAGGACACATGATAGTGCAGTGAGGAGATTGGAGGAGGTCCGAGATATATCCAATTTTAGATGAAATCTTATCTCACTGAGTAGACTGGATTCAAATGACTACAAGTGGGTAGCTGATGATGGAATCCTGACGGTTATGCAAGGCGATAGGATGATATTGGAAGGAAAAAAGAGGATAAGAGGACAATACTACCTGATAGGGAGCCCAGTGTGAAATGGAGCTTTAAGAGTCAGAGAAAGTCTAGAGCGATGTGGAGCTCCAGATGCAGGTAGATCAGACACGAGACAGGAGACTCGAAAAGATGAGAAGCGATATCACAGAATGAAGTTCCTATTGCCATAAGAGACTTCTTCGAATAGATCTTTGGTTAGAGTGGATGCGGCCCATGATGGAGGTGGGATCGAGTGGTCTGACTCGACTCTCGTATTTGCCCATCCATATGACAACAAGCATGCCTAAGGGTGTGGGGGGAAGACGAATCACAGGCTCTCAAAGATAGGTGGAGGCCAAATATCGAGTTAAGATAGAGATTGTTAAGAAAAATATCTCAAAATTCGATCCATAATAAGCTAAGAACGAGGTCCAAAATGATGAATAGAGTCTAATAAGACCAAGATCAGTTCAAACGAAGTCCAAACGGAGGAGATACGCGTAAGAAAAGGCTAGCAGTAGGCTGGTCCAACCCATGGGCCATCGGAGGGGCCCATGGGCCGGTGCAGGCCATCAGGGAGTGGATCAGGCCCAACCAAGAGAGCGACGCATGTGGGCCACAGTGCTGGGTCGGCCCAGATGCACGGGCACAGCCCGTGCGGGCGCCCAGGCCCGCCTGGGATCGCGGTCGACCATGGACTGTGAGGTTTGGCACGGTCTACCAGCCATGCATGGACCAAGCGATGGAGATGCATCCTAGCGTGCAATCTGACAGCCTAGTGAAGTGTGTGATCCAACAGCTCTGGAGCGAGCCGATCGGCATCGAACGGCTATGGTTGATTCCAAGTTTGATTAGGACTGTGGGGGGCTATGTTTTGGCACGATCGAATGGATGTGAGCCAATCTGGTGAAGATCCAATGGCTCATATTTATTTCGATGGTGATTAGGCTTGATTTGGGTACTGTAGCATGCGATCGGATGGCTCTGGTTCAAGTTAGTCACGATCGGATGGTCCAGAAGGGTTCAAAGAGTTGATTTGAGCCCGGTATCCTAGTAAAACACTATTTTGGTAATTCTGGAGTCTATATAGCTCCAATTGACGAGTCATTTATTGTGGTGACGTCTTGATCATGTAGAGAGGCTTCAAAAAAGATTTTAGAGAGTTTTTATGAGGATTTTGAGGCTTTTTGTTGAGAGTATTTGTATAAGAGTTGGGTGGTGAGTTTCTCTTATATTTGTTTGATTTTTTTTCTCTCATAGTGAAGCTTGCACATCCCATAGAGGTAGGCTTAAGGTCAATCTACATTACCTTAATTTGTTTATGATATTTTTCTCTCTTTTTCTTCTTTCTTCCTCCAACGGGTTGTATTAGAGCACAATAGGAACTACATAGGGAATGGAGTGGTAACGGTTAACAACACTCTTGAATTTTTATTAAATTAGGTCCATTCCCAATTGGCCAACATGCCTTATAATTACCTAATATTTCTTTATTGCCACATAAGTGGAGAACAGCAAAACAGACAAAACAGAGACTGAACAAAGAAAACAAAACAAAGCAACAACTGAAAAAAGATGGCAATAATAATCCCTCAAGTATCACTGCTGCATCTCATCCAGCTGCAAAATATGAGAGAACCCTGTTGGGGGATTGAGGCTGAATCAAAATCCAAAACTATCTTGTTGCTAACCAATTGTCCTCTCTAAAGACATGCTATGCTGCAAACCGCTCTAGGGTGGAACAAAATTCAATTATGTCCCTCAACTATCGAACTATGACCCTTGTTCATTGTGTTTTGAAATCCAAATAACCACTGTGCTTGGGTCACCTTCCAACAAATCCTTCGATCGCATTTTGGTTCTTTCCCAAACCCCATAAAATATCATGTCCGATCTCCATCAAGTACTCTCCTTCCCTATGGATCTCCCAAAAAGAAAAATAAGGGGATAAAAAAAAGAATGATCAATCTATGTGGGAAAAGGTCTTACCTTTCAATTTTTTTTCCGTCTTTCTCCTATTTTCGTTGATTTTTTCTATATTTTTCTTAGGTTTTTCCATCCTTCAAGAGTCTCAATCGGATGGGAGGCTTGGAGCAGCCGAAGTGGAAGAATAGGGAAGCTTAGACGATGGCTAGGGTTTTGTGGCATCTGGATCAAAGAGGAGATAACTCCTGCCATTCATTTTTCTACCATTTTCCCCAAGTTTTTTCCCTATTTTTCGGTCCTCGGGAGTCTCAATCGAGTAGGAGGCTTGGAGTGGATGGAGCAGCCAAACAAGGAAGCATAGACAATGGCTAGGGTTTTGTGGCATTTTTATTGATTTTTTCTACATTTTCCTCAGTGTTTTCCATCCTCAAGAGCCTTAATCAGGTAGGAGAACTCAGGCATTTGCATTGTCTGTTGGTTTTCCTTCGTCGCTGGCCTCTTCCCCTCTTTTTCGAGAAGAAGACATGGCAGTCTCTTTTTTTTCTTCGAGGGCACATGGCGGACAGAGGCCTCTGCAGTTTTAATATATACTAGCATATAACCCGCACGATGCATGGGATATTTTTTTTCTTATTTAAAAAATAGATCAACAAAAGATATTCTTTTAATTAATTATATTTTTTATTTTAATAAAAATCTTATTAATAAAATTTTATTATTGGATGGTAGAAATTTACCAAGAACTTACTAAAAGAGACAGTAAATAGTTGCCAAAGTTCTTATCTGAAGTCTTAATGAACTGTTTCAAGGCTGATGGGACCTTCAAACGCTGCTTAAGAATCCTCCTCTAACTTTGGATTCTGACCACCTTCAGCCATTTGATGACTTGGTGGAGGTCCTTCTTCGGAGGCAAAGCCCCTCCGATCCCAAACTGCTTCGACTGCTTCTCAAATAGAGGATTCACAACTTTTTCCTGAGATCCAAAACCAATGCAAGAACAATTGTAGATAAAAAGAAAAACTCAGTATAGCATGAAGAAGAGAATGGATTGAAGAATCTAGCAATAAAAAGTCAAAAATAACTTATCGTTTTCTTCTTCGCTGGCATCGTAGCCTTCCCATCTTTTTTGAAGCATATAGAACTCATCCTATGCCTAAACAGTAAAATGTATGCTCAAATCATGCAGCTTAAGAAAACTAACCAAAGATAATGGATTTTTCGGGCTTACTCTGAAAAGTTATCAAGTAATATCTCAATCGAGTCATCTAAAGGCCAGCCTAGCTTCTCCTCCTCCTCCATCTCCTTCAACCACAGGATGACATGCACCCTCTGCCTCATAATCTAGTAGTCCTTCGCCAGCCGCTTCACTGTGTACACCTCTAGATTTTCTTTATGAAGCCAATACATCTCCAGTACATCTCCGCCTTCTTCGAGTCCTTAAGATAAGCCCCCTCCACCCCAAGTTCCCTCGTCTATTTCAGAAGTTGGTAGGTCTCCATCATCCCCTCACCCATCCACAAATGCCTTGTTCTTCCGGTTATCCTTCTCTACTGCCTGCAAGATCTCATCTTCTGACTCTGTAATATCCTCATTTTCATTGGAGGAACCATCTTTCGTAGTAACTGAAATATGTGGTTTTCTGAATAAATTAACACAAATAAGGCCCTTCCCTTGCACATCACCAATAATACCCGTGCCTTCATATTGGTGAGGAGGATCGGAGACTTGAGCAGCATGGAGGGGTTAAGCCCGAGGAGATCGTGAGGCATGGGGAGCGCGTGATTGGAAGATGCATCGAAGACATCAACTTGTACCTCATTCCTTCGAGCAACAAAACCTTAGGATCCGTGCTCCCACCCCACTCCTCTCATGACCCTCCATCATTCCCCTAGAGAAACCCTTGAATCGGACTTCTAATGCCCCATCATGGAGAACTCCGATCTTGACCTCTGGATTCTCCACCATTTTTTTGATCCACCGTAGAGAGAGAGCGAGCGAGCGAGAGAGAGAGGAGGGTTAGATTTGTACCTTAGAAGCCAATTGTTGGCTGACGCATTTTATAATTCTAGGACTTAAATTTGTACTTGTAACTTTTTATTATCAATAAAATTTTTTTTTTTTCAATCATGTTTATGTGTCTATGATTTGTCATAAAAATTAATAAAGATGATTTTTATATATTCTTAAAGTGTGAAGAATTTGAAACATATGTTAATTAGTGGTTAATTTCTAAATACTCATGATCAAAGGATCGTCATGAAAGATAGTGATCAATCCATTTGAAATCGATGTACAATTCACCTCCCTTGTGGATAGATGAATCTCAGATCTGTAGTGTAGGGACATTGGGATGAGGGTGCGGATAGTTGTTAAAGAACAACTTGCACTGAACGTGACCAACATGAAAAACTACATAGATGTCTACTCACTTATCAGTGATCTTCTTGATGCTGCAATAGTGTGAGTGGTCCTTTAACCTACAGTGTCATTGGCTATTCGTAGTGAGGCTACTAAGTTTGACTGTATGTTTTCTTGGTCCCTAGCTATTCGGATTCTTACTGTGTATGTTGGCTACAGTAGGTTCAGGTTTACTATTTGGAGTAGGATGCACCTAGAAGGAATCTATTTATCTTGATAGAAAAGAAGAAGTCCTATGTGATTCACAAGACTGAGTTCAGAAAGTCTTTGGCCAAAGCAAGTGTGAATATTGAAAAAGAGTTTTCATGTGATTTATAAATAAACTCGAGTCAAGTTAATCTTACATATGATTGACAATGGAGTTTGATGAATTCTTCATGATCTCTATCAAGTCGGAATTCACAATAGAATGATTGAATCATGCAATAACTGTACTTAAAAGTTCATACTTTCATTCTACTGGGTTGCCACTACATACTGCTAGGTATCACTGGTATATTGTGGGACTCATCGGACGTCGTCTTGATGATCGATGACCTTCAAAGGATAGAATTGAAAATATTTCAATATATTGAAAAGAATTTCGATGATATTATGATGGAGATCATAATATATCTCACTACCAGATAGAATGAAATCTATGGAGTTATACATTAAGAAATTTAGTCTTGAATTTATCAATTAGGCTTATGAAGTTCTAAAAATTTTATTGGGTTTAAGAGAACCATGCTAGCACATGGATAAACTTAATTCTTTTCAAAACTTTAATTGGATCAAGTCTATAGCCTTGAATCTAATCTAAATCTATTTGGATTTAATTGGACTCCTAATTGTGAGCTCAAGAGGATTGGATTAAGTCAATTAGTTGACTAAATTATCTCCTTATTATCTCTTCATATCTCCTCATTATCTCCTTGTGGTGTGTGGAATAGTTGGAAAGTTGGATGGCGCCTTCCTCCCTTTTTGGCAGGACTAAGGGGCGCCAACCCTGGATAATGTAAGAGGGAGAGAGGGGCCATGCCCCCTCTCATGTGTCAAGAAACCCTAAGGGGGCACCAAGTGTTGGCGCCCCATCTACCCGCCTTACATGATATGAGGCACCCATTCAGATTTTTATATCTGACTGGAGTGCCCCATATTATTGTCAAAGGAGGATGATTACATACCAATTAAGTCTAATTTTATTAAAAAAAATCAGATAAAAAAATAAATTTTTTTATGAGATAAGGATGTATCTTTTTTAAGTTAATTAGATTCTTCTTTTAAATCAGAGAAGGGCCTATATAAAAAGAAGGTCTCTTAGGGTTTGGAGTTAGTAGAATTTTATGAAACCAAAACACCCTCTCTCCTTCTCCATGCCTCCATTTCTCCCTCTTCTCTTTTCCATGCCTAAAGGTTGGGTGTCCCACCTTTCTACATGCCAAGAGTTGAGGAGTCTTCATCCAAAGCGAGGAACGAAGAGAAAAGACTGCAGATCAAGGAGTTGATTCCGTAGTCTAGATCAAAGAGTTGATCAAAGTTCTAAAGATTGAGATCTTACGTGAAGAAGAAGGATCTACTACGAGAAGATCGATTCAAAGTTGATCTCAGTGGATACCAATAGAGGCCAGACATATGTGCAGCTCAAGAAACTTCAAACCAGTGATCATCGATGGCAGTGAATTTCTACCTGCGCTAAGGTATTGAGATTTGATCTCATCCTAATTTTAATTTTTAGATAATATGTATGTCTTTTCTTCTGAGCTGGGATAGGATTAGATAAGATCTAATACATGTGGGATTAAAGAGTTTAACCCATTTATTTTTTTACTGCGATCAAAAAGAATTTTGAAATCTACACATGCATCCTATCCGATTTTCTATTAGTGATATCAGAGCCACTGATTTTTAAAG
The DNA here is from genome assembly GCF_000442705.2 of Elaeis guineensis. Taxonomy (NCBI): domain Eukaryota; kingdom Viridiplantae; phylum Streptophyta; class Magnoliopsida; order Arecales; family Arecaceae; genus Elaeis; species Elaeis guineensis. The sequence continues at coordinate 116,888,203 of NC_025996.2, forward strand.
ACATATGTAATCTGATTTTTGCCTTAGATTTAAAAATTTTAGTGATTTAAAATTGATCTTGTGCTGATATAAGATTATCCTGGTGTAGGATTTATCTCCTATATTATAAAGATTATCTTAGTACAAGATTAATCGATTTTGAAAATTATTTTCAAAGCAACTAAATCAATCTTTTAGATCTGAAAATTTATATATATAATATGTCTTATTTTATATTTAGATCTGAAATTAAAATGATTAAAAGTTTATATCAAACTGGTATAAGGTTGTCCTGGTATAGGGTTTACCTCCTATATTGAAAAGGTTATCCTAGTTTGATGCGAATCGATTTTTAAAAAAATATTTTCAAAATATTTTAATTATTATTTTAGATATAATTTTATATGTATTTGATATGTGTAATTTTAGTTTTAGATCCAAAATTTGATGTATATGTGATGCATGTTTTAATTTAGATCTGAAACTACATATATATGATATATGACATTAGGTTTAGATCTAAAACAGTTTCAAGATTATAAGTCACTAATGTATGCAATGAAATATAATTTAAAAATTATTTTTGGATCTAAAATTATGTTGCTATATATGGGTATGGGTTAAACAAATTAGGTCTAATGATCAAACTACAATTAGGGTCAAATTGATTTGATCAGACTAGAATTTATTTTTTAATTTTGAGTAGTTGATTGAACCCAATCAATGGCTGATTAAGATTAGGTCAAAGGAGTTCAAAGTCAAGTTTAGTTGTAGTTGGTCACATCGATTCGTATTTTGATGTGTGTTGATTGACTCAAGATTGAATTTGGCTCAGTGGTTCAGATCCATTTCAATAGATTAACCTGATCGATTCGAATCGACCAATTTGGTGTCTAAGACAAGTATTTTGATAGTAGTTATTTAATTGATTCCGTTGTCTGATCTGATCAATTTTGATTGGTATCTAAGGAAAGCAATGGGGAGGACCCTCACACATCTTAACTTATCTGGCCATCTTGAGAGATTCAGTTTCATGCTAGGTTACTTGTTGACTCTAGTTTATCCATGCCGACTAGGCTGGTTAGACATGTTGATATACTAACTTAAATTTGATCGGTTGGATGTCAAATCTGCTAAGTTAGAAGAGACCTAAATCTAAATCTCCTCACTAAATATTAAGTCTAGAGGTCTTCCATTATTGTAGAGATGCAGGTGCCTTCCTGACGTTGATCATTCTCAACTGGTTATAGTGATTCGGTTGCGTTGGGAAGGTACAATCACTCTATTGACATTTGATGTCCCGAGGTAGAGATGGGGTTGGGCCTAATAACTATTAGATGAGAGTCTCAATGATGACTTTGCACCCACTGGTGAATGATGGGTCTGACTTAACTAAGAAATGTGTCAATGACTGTTAAATGAGGCCACAGGACTTAGAGACCAAGCCTACAGCATCTTGCTTAGTGAAACACTGGACAAAGTATTGTCCACTCATTGGTCTATACTCACCAATAACTGTTAGGTAAGGTGTGTATAGATTAATAGGACCACAGTACCCATTTGAAATCGATTGCATATAGGTTTCTGTTTCTCCATCCAAGGAGTGTGGGAGATTCGAAAAAATAGTGAGAGCTTTTATTTATTTTTAAAAATCTTTAGAATAAATAATTTTATAAGTACAAACATCTAACTAGAAACTGTTTTCTCTGCAGATAACCATGTCGAGTTTCAAATCTTTAGCTCATATTCTCGATACCAATAGGTTGACCGATACCAACTACAAAGACTGACACTAAAATTTGAGAATTATTCTCAGCTCCGAAAAACTTACCCATGTCTTTGATCAGGATGCGCCTGTGTTACCTGCTCGTCCATCCCCTGATCAACAAGCCACACTTGAGAAGTGGATGGATGAAGATGTTGGAAATTGTGTCCTAAAACCAATCATGTGATAATTGAGTTCATCCTTGTATATGAATTATTGATTATTGAATAAAAGTTATTATGATATTTTTCATCATAAAGTTACATCTTTCTTTAACTCTTATGTTATGATGAAGTTCTTCGAACTATGCTAGTGTGCGATAAAGAAAGAATTTATCGTATAGTTCTTAAATATGTTCGCGACTAAATGATACGTCATTATAGGATGATGACGTTTATTGAGTGGAGGTCATTGTGTGTCATATGGGTTGGTTGTCCACTTAACCAAGGAGTGTGGTGATATTGGTATGGCATACAGGTGAGATATAGGGGTACATCATCACTAAACAAGTAACTCACCTATTAAGCATTCTGCTGTCAAGAGCTACTCCCCGAAATATATGGGCATAAGTATCTTTCAGATCTGAGATCACCATAGTAACTTGCAAGCAATCACTGTGCTTTGATGTCGGACTATCTAGATTTCTAATACCGTGATGGAAGGCTACTGGATACAGTCAAATAATTACGAAGTCTATATGTGGATCAAGATGGGATTGATCTCTCCAGATTATTGGAGTTGATATATCATTGTATTTTAATTGAGCAAAATCTTAGTCAGGATAATCTATGAGATGGATTTGAAAGGTTGAAATACAATGCGGATGAAGCAATCTCAGTTGACAGTTAACTTGAGACCATCCTAGAGCATTCATGGTCAAAAAGATGAATTATGTGCTAACCATGTGTATGGGTTCTGAAATATTCTTTTGTGATAATTCGATCTATCTGGCTATCGAAAATCATTCTAGATGACATCTCAATTAGTACAGAAATTGGTTCCTATGCTACTGATTTAGTGTTTGAACCTATGGAGTCACGCATACAAGTCAGACAAAGTAGGAAGGAATTGACCTATGTTTATATGTCTAATTTAGAAGTACTTGACTTGATTGAACATATAAGTTAACTTAATTGAGAATTAAGTTATGGGTCAAATAGGATTGAAGAGTTGACTATGTCTAGCCAACACTACACATGAGGTTCAAATTCGATCTCAGAGATAAACAGTTTCTGATCTATGATCCATGGAGTATATGAAAGATTGAATTTAAGTGTTGATTAATTTTAGATTAAATTTAAATTAATTAGTCTTAATTGGATCTAAAAATCTAAGTTAGACTTAGTACAAAAGTCCCAAAGAGTTGGGGATTGACAGTGTTTCAAAATTATTTTGAACCAGCTTCGAATTGAATTCGAATCGAATCTATTTTTGATGAGATATGAGTATTCCCACTTGCACTGGGATTCTTCTCTATTATGGGCCAACCAACACTTGAAGCTTTGCTCATTTAGGGTGTCCCATGTGGGTGAGAGAGTGGATGCACATTAGTTGTCATATGTGATGGTAATTCTATCTCATATAGGAATCCTTCCTTCATGAGTACTGGACTGATTTAAATCAGATTTGAGTTAGGACTCCTATACTTATTGAGTCATAAAAATCATCTATAAATAGAGAGGGTCTCTACCTATGAATGCATAGCAAACAAATCAGATTGAGAGAAAAGAGGGAGAGGCATGAGAAGAGAGAGAGGTCCCTTCTTCCCCCTTGGCCTCTCCTCTTGTTGCCGCACCTCTTCCCTTGGGCATGGATCTTATTTGGGCATCTCACCTGCTGGTGTGAGATGTCACACCAGTACATCTCCTCTCTTATTTGATTGGATTACGAAGGCAATTAGATTGGAGTTCATCCTGCTTTCCTGCGGCGTCTGACGTTCATACGAAGTAGAGGGTCTGCACATCCAGATCTTCGTGAGGGTTTATATCAGATAATTTGAGATTTGATCTCTGGTTTTACGGCTAATTAGGTAAAGATTTTATCCTTAATCATGTAGATGAATAAAAAAATTTTTAGATGCAAACTGAGCTTTCTGAGGAGAAATAATTTCTTTCCCTTTAAAAGATAACAAGGCTAAGTATTATATTTTAGCATCAATGTCCAATGATCTTCAGTAGCAGCATGAAGATATGAGGACTGTTAGAGAGATACTGACTCACCTACAAGAGTTGTACGATGAGCAGAGTCGCACAGCTCGCTTTGAGGTCTCTTGGAGACTTTTCAGAGCGAAGATGCGTAATAGACAGTCCGTCAATGATCATTATTTGATAATGATCAAGGACATCGAGGAGCTTCAAAAGCTCGGTATGAACATGGACAAAGAATTGCAGGTAGATTTGATCCTCCAGTCTCTTCTTGATTTGTATGGATAGTTCATCATGAACTACCATATGAATAAAATTGATAGCATTTTGTCTGAGTTATTGAATATGCTGGTAATAACAGAGGGTACCTTGAAGAGTTCAAAAAGTACAGTTTTGACTATGGAGTGGGTTTCCTCTAAAAAAAGTCTTCTTTCAAGAAGAAAAAGAAGCCTGCGAAGAAGCAGAAGAATGAGGCCAAGCTCAAGAAGTAGGTTTCGAAGAAGGTCGATGACAAGAGAAAGTATTTTCATTGCAATGTCGAAGGCTACTAGAGAAGGAACTGTTCGGCCTACCTGACAACTATCAAGAGCAGAAAGAAGAACGGGCCTTCTGAAGGTACGTCTGATAATTTTTTCTTCTTCTAATTGGGTTCTAGATTGTAGATCAAGTGCTCATTTGTGCACTTCTATATAGGATCTTAAAGAAGTGAGAGGGTTGAGGGAAGGCGAGATCACTCTCCGGATCGGTAATGGAGCAAGGGTTGCTGCTGTGACCGTTGGGATCTACCCTCTGCGATTATCATTAGGACTTAATTTAATTTTAAAAGACTGCTATTATGTACCTGTAGCCAGTAAGAATTTGATTTCTATATCTGTGCTGGCATAAGATAATTATAATTTATATTTTAATAAAGACATGTGTTCGATTTATTTTGAAAATAAATGCACGTGCTTTCTTGATTGACGGTCTTTATCATTTGTATATGGATGCGAGTGTAAATATTAACGAACAAATTATGAATGCCATAAGGTCTAAGAGACTTAGAGATAGGATTAGCTAAAAGTATCTGTGGCACCTTAGGCTAGGCCATATTGGAGAGGACAGACTCAACAAACTAGAAAAAGATGATCTTCTCGGACCATTAACTTCTGAGTTTTATCCGGTTTGTGAATCGTGTCTTCAAAAAAAAAATGATCAAGCTGCCCTTTGTGGGATAAGGAGAAAGGGCCAGGGAGATATTAGCCTTGGTATACACTGACATATGTAGTCCATTCGATGTACAAATCAGGAGTGGCTATATTTACTTCATAATTTTTACCAATGATTATTCATGGTATGGATTTGTGTATCTGATACACCAAAAGTTTGAAGCTTTTAAAAAGTTCATAGAGTTCAGACATGAAGTAGAAAAATAGATCGAAAAATTCATAAAGGTTCTTCGATCAGATCGAGAAAGAAAATATCTCAGTGAAAAATTTTAGACCTATCTTAAGGATAATGGCATAGTCTCATAGTGGACACCTCCAAGGACACCTCAGCTCAACGGGATATCCGAAAGGAGGAATCGGATCCTATTAAATATGATTTGATCCATGATAAGCTTCACAGACCTTCCTGTCTTTCTCTAGAGATATGCATTGCTTTCTATGATTCATCTTTTGAATCAGATTTTTCTAAATCCATTTCTACTACACTGTATGAGTTATGATATGGTAAGAAGCCAACTCTTAGTTATCTTAAGATTTGAAGATGTCCGACCCATGTCAAGTGACAATAGGTGGACAAGTTAGAGGCTAGATCCTTTAGTACTCGCTTTATAGGATATCCTAAGGAAATCATGGGACACTATTTCTATCTTCTTGAGGATCACAATGTGATTATGAGCCATCATGCCGTCTTCTTAGACAAAGAGTTTATCCAAGATGGAGGCAGTGGGAGGAAGATTGAGCTCGAAGAGAAAGTCTCTTAGGAGCATCGAGTCCAAAAATTTGAATCCAATAATGAGCCAGTAGATGGGATACCTCCTCTACCTCATAGATCAACTAGGATCTCCCGTCCTCTTGAAAGGTACTTAGGTATTCTTACAAAAGATTTAGAGAAATTATTTTTTATGGGAGATAGGGACATTAGGAGTAATCCCAAGATCTATGATGAGGTAATGTTAGATATAGACTCTGACAAATGGATGAAAGCGATGAAGTCAGAAATTGACTCTATGTATTCCAACCAGATTTGATCCTTAGTAGATCCACCTGAAGGTATTATACCTATTGAGTGTAAATGAATTTACAAAAAAAAAATTAAGTCGGATGGTAAGGTAAAGATCTATAAGGCAAGGCTAGTTGGAAAGATTATAGTCAACGCGAAGGCATTGACTATCATGAAATCTTTTCGTCCATAGTCATGCTGAAATCCATCCGCACTCTACTTGTGATAGCAGTCTTTCATGATTATAAAATTTGACAAATGGATGTGAAAACTACTTTCCTAAATGGATATCTTGAAAAAGATATCTATATAGAGTAGCCTTTGAGCTTCACATCCAGTGATAGTGATCACAAAGTCTACAAGCTGTAAAAGTCTATATATGGACTTAAGCAAGCATCTCGGAGTTGAAACACTCATTTTAATGATGTGATCAAAATATTTGATTTCATCAAAAATGAGAAGAAGCCGTGTGTGTACAAAAAGGTCAGTGGAAATGCTGTCACATTCTTCGTATTGTACGTAGATGACATCCTCCTGATTGGGAATAATATTCTTAGACTGACATCGATCAAAGTATGGTTGTTAAGAGAGTTCACAATGAAAGACCTAGGAGAAGCTTCTTACATTCTTCATATAAAGATCTATAGAGATAGATCTAAGAGGATGATAGGACTCTCACAGTGAATGAAAATAGAGGAGGTGCTGAAAAGGTTCCGCATGAAAAACTTTAAGAGAGGTCTTTTACCCCTTAGACATAGCATTCATCTCTCCAAGAAAATGTATCCTGATACATCTAAAGAGATCCAATGCGTGAGCAAGATCTCTTATGCTTTGGCAATAAGGAGCCTCATATATGCCATATTATGAACACGATCTGATATAACCCTTGTCGTGAGTGTGACGAGCAGATATCAGACGAATCTAGATGAAGAATACTGGATTGCTATTAAAAATATCCTTAAGTACTTAGAAGGACTAAAGATTTGTTATTGATCTTTGATGGAGGATCGGAGCTAAAATTTGAGGAATACACCGATTCAGACTTTATGACTGATGTTGATAACAGAAAGTCTACATTGGGGTGTATCTTTTTGTGTAATGGTGGTGCCGTTAGCTAGAAGAATTTCAAGCAACCCATCATTGCAGATTCAACCATGAAAGTCGAGTTCATTGCCATCTCTAAAGCTGCTAAGGAAGCCTTTTAGTTCAAAAAGTTCGTTGCAGAGCTGGGTGTGATGCCATCAGATGTCATTGCACTGCACTGTGACAACAAAGGTGCCATAGCCCTTGCTAAGAAGTCCAGGTCTCACCAGAAGTTCAAGCATGTAGAGCGGCGGTTTCACATCATATGCGAATATCTCGAGAAGAAGTTTGTCAAGATGTAGAGAGTTGACTCCATGTTAAACATGGTGGATCTGCTGACCAAGTCTCTCAACCAGCAGAAGATCGAATCTTACCTTGAGAAGATGGGTCTTAGGTATATGGCCAATTGGCTTTAGGTCAAGTGGAAGTTTGTTAGATTTGTGTCCTAGAAGCTAATTGTTGGCCAACGTATTTTGTAATTTCAGGACTTAAACTTGTACTTATAATTTTTTATTATCGATAAAGATTTTTTTTCAATCATGTTTATGTGTCCATGATTTGTCCTAAAAATTAATAAAGATAATTTTTATATATTTTTAAAATATTAAAAATTTGAGACATACATTAATTAGTACTTAATTTCTAAATGCTCCTGATCAAAGGATCATCACAGAGGATGGTGATCAATCCATTCGAGATTGATGCCCAGTTCACCTTCTTTGTGGGCAAATGAGTCTCAAATCTGCAATGTAGGGACACTGGGTGAGGGACACTGCAGTGTAGAGACATACCAATTAAGTCTGATTTTATTGAACAAAAATTAGATTAAAAAAGTAAAATTTTTTGTGAGATAAGGATGTACCTTTTTAAGTTAACCGGATTCCTCTTTTGAGTCAGGGAAGGACCCATATAAAGAGAAGATCTCTTAGGGTTTGGAGTTAGTAGAATTTTGTGAAACCAAAACACCCTCTCTCCTTCTCCACACCTTTCCTTCTCCCTTTTTTCTTTTCCAACCCAAAGGTTGGGCATCCCACTTTTCTACACGCCAAGAGTTGAGGAGTCTTCATCCACAGCAAGGAATGAAGAGAAAAGGCTGCTGATCAAGGAGTTGATTCTGCAGTCTAGATCAAAGAGTTGATCGAAGTTTTAAAGACTGAGATCCTACTTGAAGAAGAAGGATCTACTACGAAAAGATCGATTCGAGATTGATCTCGATAAATATCCATAGAGAACGGACACATACGCGGCTCGAGAAACTTCGAACTACTGATCATCGATAGTGGTGAATTTCTACCCTCGCTAAGGTATTGAGATTTGATCTCATTCTAATTTTAATTTTCAGATTATATATCTCTTTCTTCTGAGCTTAAGTAGGATTAGATAAAATCTAATAGATGTGGGGTTAAAGGGTTTAACTCGTTTATTTTTCTGCTGTGATCAAAAAGAGTTTTGAAATCTACACATGCACTGTCACGCCCCCGACCCGAGATTGTGAATCGAGGGTCATGGCAACCACCGTTTACTCATAAAAAACTCTTTCCATAAGCATGCAAGGCATCTTATCATGTTATCTTAAAATAACAGTGGAATAATTAGTCAATAATTCAAATCCAAAATATAACGATCTAAATTTCTTCTTTAATATCTCAATAAATTCAACAATGATTCATAGATCTTACATCAAATTCAATAAGACTTTCAATTTAAAATAAAAGTATAGAGATTCTGCTTCTGATCAGTTTTCTATTCATATCTTGTATCATCTTAATTCCTCAATATCTATAAAAATAGTAAAATAGGAGGTAATGAGCTAGACAGCCCAGTAAGCAATGATCACTTTTCAACAGATTTCATCAGGTATTTAAGTAAATAATTATTTATACAAAATAAGCATATAGAGTTCATCAATTCGAAATCAATTTCAATTATGCAATATAATTCATGTCAAATTCATTTTTTTTTGAAAATTTAAGTTTCTTTTCAGATTTCAATTTCTTTTATTCTTAAATTTTTTTCGTCAACCATGAGCTATGACCATATTTTTTCTGTGACAGGGTCATAACACTGCGTATCTTCTTGCGGTGAGCTGCGAATCATCTGACAGCAAAATCCTTCAGAACTGTTGGTCTCTCTGGCCGTTTGTCGCTGGTCTCTCTGACGACATAAATCTTCAGGACAAATCAATTGCTAACGTATATGCCCCCATTGGCGGGGTCCTTTACATAGTCAGGTTGTCAATTCATATTGTTCTTATATCAGAATTCTTCATAAATCATGTTTCATATTCTAATTTTGATAATAAAATATATAATCATGTAATATCGAAATCAATCAATATAATGCATCATGGAATCAATATGTTCAATCATGCTTTATCATAACATTTCAAATAAGATATTTTCATAATAAAATATCATTCATCCAATACATGCATCGTTTCACAAATCATGTCAGAAAAATATATTATAATTTATCGAAAATCTAAAAAAATAAAATATTACTTACCTCGAACGCATTCCAATAAATCTATATAATTCTATAAATTTTCTTCCAAAAATTTTGTTCATAGATCATATCACGATATCCCATGATCAAACATCTACAATCCTATACAGAATCAATTTCAATAATTAGAAAGAATACGAATACCATATTTCAACGGTTTAGATTGGGTTCGATCATCTAATTTTATCTAATCAAAATCTAATTAAGACCTAAACGATCCAAAGTTTGACTATCAGATCAAATCGGATTCGAAGTGATAGGATCGAGGTTTCTTCATCGAATTCATAAATCAAGTGGAGAGAGACAATTAGAGGAGAGAGAATTCATGAGGTACAATTTGAATTAATCAGATGACACAATCCAACATTACGATTGATCCAATATCTTGATTGGTGAAATCAACATGATCAAATCAAGTCATGACTAGATCGAAATCATGGATGATCAAATCTAAAATTCATGGTCTGATCAAGGTGGGTGCCAGTACGCTGTCTAACAATCATGGATCAGGATTCTTCATTAGATCAAAAATATTAAAAGAAACTCTTATTGATAAATCAATCAAGAGAGAAAAATCGATAGAGAGAGAAATAACTTTAGAGAGAGAAAATTCATCTTGGACTCCTTAGATGATATGATTCAACAAATTTGATCGATCAGATCAAATCATGCTAAGATTATCATATGAATAATTCAATAAAATCATGAAAAATAAAATCTTAAAAATACTTAATATGATCAAAGTGGGTGTTGGTGTACCGTTCGATGATCACAGATCAAAAATCCGTCACTAGGATCATTTAAATTCATTATCATTTTTATCAAAATTTAAAAAATCTTAGGAGAGAGAAATAACTTAGAGAAAAGTAGAGAGAGAAAGTCCAATTTTAGAGAGAGAAAATACTAGTTCAGGCTGAAGGGAGAAGGAAAGAGAGAGAAACTCTCTTTCTCATATTTTATTATTTATATATTATTTATTAATTAATCTATTTTATTTTTCTTTCTTCTTTTCTTTCTTTCTTTTTTTTTCTTTTTCTTCATGGAAGAGAGAGGAGAGAAAATTCTATTTATTATTATTATATTATTATTATTTTATTTTTTCTTCTTCTTTTTCTTCTCTCTCTCTTTTTTTTTCCTTTTTCCTTTTTCCTTTTCTTTTTCTTTTCTTTTCCTTCTTCTTTTCTTTTTCTTTTCTTTTCTTTTTTCTTTTTCTTTTTTTTCTCTTTTTCTTTTTCTTTTCTTTTCCTTCTTCTTCTTCTTCTTTTTCTTTTCTTCTTCCCGAGCTTGCTTTGATCGAAACAGGGGACCGGCAAGTCCCCTCCTTTTGACCGACCGTTCGGGCCATGGCCGACACGGTGAAGGCCGACAGCAAAGGGGGCAACCCTCATGGGTTCGGAGAGGCCAAACCGATGGTCAGTGGTGACCACCGACGTTGGAAATCAAAGAAAAATAGGCAAAAATAGAGGTTCTTCCGCAACAAATTCTGGCGACTCCGATCACCGCGAGCATGCACACCAACACGAGAAGGAAAGGAGAGAAGAGAGGAAGGAGGAGGAAGCTCACCTTCGATGCCAGTGAGGCATTCCGACGAGAAATTGGACGAGCACAGGTGGATCTCCATGGTGGTTTTCGACGATTGCCACCGACTGGGTCTCAAATCTTCGGTGAGAGGGAGAGAAGAGGATTCTCCTCCTTAAATAGAGCCAGAGGGGGGGCTCTTTCTGACTCCGATTGGAAGCCGACGAGAGGAGGAAGAAGTCTCCCTTCGGGAGTCTTCTCCTCTGTTTTCTTCTTTTTTTTTTCGTTTGGGCTTTGTGGGCTGATTTTGTTACTCGGGCCGGGCCATCACATTCTTCCTCTCTAAAAAAAATTTCATCCTCAAAATTTTTCTTGCTTGAGTCTTCGTATTTTCTTACTTGAATCTCATCCACAAATATTTCAATATTCTAATTCTTGATATAAGATTCATTCTTAAATCATTTCATAAGAAAAAAGTCAATACATCAAATATTGATCTGAAATGAAACCATTCATTTTCTTATTTATCAAGATCAATATCTCAAAGATTTTTAATATTTCAAGATTTTGAAATTATGATCTTATTTCTTATAAAATTAATGTTCAATATCTCATGACTCAAATAAAAATAAATCTATCTCTTGTAAATAGAAGAAAATCAATATCTTAATTTCTAAATAAAAATTTTATTTATCATCATCATTTATTTATTTATTTTAAAATATTAACCACTCTTAATTTCAACCCATCATAAGATAGAAAAATATACTTCTGTAAATTATACTATGACATCCTAATCAATCAAAATTCAAAAATATTTTCTCTTATTTGTACTTTCAAAGATTGAAAATTTATCATTTCAATCTTATTCTCGAACTTTTGATATTTTAATTCTCAATGTAACTTCATCATTTAATCATTTCATAAAGAATAGTTCAATATCATCGGTGTTGATTAGAATCAAAACCACTATTTCTAGTCATCAAAATTTTCTTACTCAAACCCTCAAACTCTTAAATATTTTAATTCTTGAAGTAAATTTTATCATTAAGTCATTCCATAATAAAAATCAATAACTCAAAAATTGATCTAAATAAAACTATATATTTTTTTTTATAATCAAAATCAATGTCTCTATTCTAAGTAAGTATATCAATTTCTTTTATCTAAATATTAACTATTCTTAATTAATCATTCATTATTAAATTAAATTATAAATAACTTAATCTATCTTTTGTAGAACAATCATCAATATCAATAGATAACCTCAATCTTTTTCATTTAGTCAGAAAAATAATAATAATCAAAAGAGTTCAAACTTCAAATTTTATTATATCCTGGAGCTAAATATTTGAGTATAATAATTTAAGATCAAAATCATCATTCGATAAACGATCTCAAATTCTTCTTAATAAATAAAAAATTATAAAATTAATTTTAGGATAGAGAAAATTTATCTCTAAATATTCTAAATCTAAAATCAAAAATCAAAGATCCACTCATCCTAGAATTAGGATGCTAATTATTTTTGTAGCATAATAGGTGGAAGCACTACTTTTAAAAAATACATTAGGATATCTAAAATAATTCAAAATTTTGAAAATATTATTTTTTTTAATATCAATAAATTTTTTATATCAAACTATATCATCTATCATAATTCTTTGACTCAAAGAATCAACATTCCTGACTTACTCAAAGTAATCCAGATTACCATGCTTCCGCTGCGCACTCTGTTCTAAGAATTAAAATTAATTAGGTTCACCAAAAAAAAAATTTTGATCAAATTATTTCTTTATCTTATCAATAGAAAAGATTTAAAATTTTAAATTTTAATTGAAGTCAAAGATTAACTTTCGATTCTCATTCATACCTTTACTGGTGTACATAATCTTGATTAACTCTTGAGTCCAATATCATATTTAAAACCATATAGATTTACTATAATCATGTAAATCAAATTTTAATTCTCATATCAATTTAATTCGATAATTTTCAAATCAAAATTTTTATAAGTCAAATCAACGAGAAAATCCTTCGATGCTCTACCAAATTTGGACATAATCTGAATATATAAGAACTTCAAATCATTATTTTTTTTTAAATTTCTATAATCAAGATCTTTAATATCTATCATGTATCTTTTCACAACAATTATACAAGCCTCAAAAATCAAATCTCCATTTAATAGTAGATTCAATTAGGACCTCGTTAACAAAAGCAAAGGAACTCCATATCAATTCCTAAATCCAAAATTTTTAAATTATAAATTCACATGATTTTGATAATTTTAAATAAATATAAATTAGATCTTTTATCTTAATCTAAAGATATCAATTTTTCATTAACAACCTCAACAATAATATCAAAAATCTCTTGATCAACTTAGATACGAAATCTTTAAATTGAAATTTCATACACATCATGTAGTCTCCAAAAGACATAATAAGATCCATTATTTAGATCTAAGGATGATGATTAAAGCTTCCAATACGATGAATATCCTACAATCTCAAAATCAATTTCATCAATAAGAAATAGGCTTCTTTGCAATATTTCAAATATGCATTCATCCTAATATGCCACTTTATATATGATCCACATATCAAGTTCACTTTCGATAAATATTTCAATCAAGCATCATAAAAAAAAACTTTCTTAGCCCGTTCTGGAATAATATTTTATTATCAAATCTTTATCTTGCCAATAATAACCCACTTCTCAACTAAAAGTAATATCATAGTATTATTCTCACATCGAATTTGAACTTACGATTCACTTGAATAACCAATGATCAAATTAATAACCACAATGCACAATAAAATTTTATATCAATCCTTTTGTAATTACTTTCAATTAAAATCTAACTAATCATATCATGATCAATAGATCATCCATCATATTTCAAATTCTATATGTCATAATCTCTTGTGATCCTTTCATACATAATCTCAATATTTAACCAAAAGTACATAAAGATTTCTCCCACTACAATCATCAAAGATCTACACCATAATATCCTTAGTGTCTATCCACTAACACTCCTTCTATACACATCTTAGTTCATCTACTAACGTTCTGATACTATATTAATTGTCACGCCTCCGACTCGAGATTGTGAATCGAGGGATATGGCAACCACCGCATACTCATAAAAAACTCTTCCCATAAGCATGCAAGGCATCTTATCATGTTATCTTAAAATAACAGCGGAATAATTAGTCAATAATTCAAATCCAAAATATAACGATCTAAATTTCTTCTTTAATATCTCAATAAATTCAACAATGATTCATAGACCTTACATCAAATTCAATAAGACTTTCAATTTAAAATAAAAGTATGGAGATTCTGCTTCTGATCATTTTTCCATTCATATCTTGTATCATCTTAATTCCTCAATTTCTGTAAAAATAGTAAAATAGGAGGTAATGAGCTAGACAGCCCAGTAAGCAATGATCACTTTTCAACAGATTTCATCAGGCATTTAAGTAAATAATCATTTATAGAAAATAAGCATATAGAGTTCATCAATTCGAAATCAATTTCAATTATGCAACATAATTTATGTCAAATTTATTTTTTTTTCAAAAATTCAAGTTTCTTTCTAGATTTTAATTTCTTTCATTCTTAAATTTTTTTCGTCAACCGTGAGCTATGATCATATTTTTTCTGTGGCAGGGTCATAACACCGCGTATCTTCTTGTGGTGAGCTGCGAATCATCTGGCAGCAAAGTCCTTCGAAATCGCTGGTCTCTCTGGCGGTTTATCGCTGGTCTCTCTGGCGACGTAAACTCTCAGGACAAATCAATTGCCAACGTATATGCCCCCATTGACGGGGTCCTTTACATAGTCAGGTTGTCAATTCATATTGTTCTTATATCAGAATTCTTCATAAATCATGTTTTATATTCTAATTTTGATAATAAAATATATAATCATGTAGTATCGAAATCAATCAATATAATGCATCATGGAATCAATATGTTCAATCATGCTTCATCATAACATTTCAAATAAGATATTTTCATAATAAAATATCATTCATCCAATTCATGCATCGTTTCACAAATCATGTCAGAAAAATTATTATAATTTACCGATAAATCTAGAAAAAGTGAAACATTACTTACCTCGAATGCATTTCAATAAATCCACATAATTCTATAAATTTTCTTTCAAAAATTTTATTCGTAGATCATATCGCGATATCCCATTATCAAACATCCATAATCCTATACAGAATCAATTTCAATAATTAGAAAGAATACGAATACCATATTTCAACGATTTAGATTGGGTCCGATCATCTAATTTTATCTAATCAAAATTTAATTAGGACCTAAACGATCCAAAGTTTGACTATCAGATCAAATCGGATTCGAAGTGATAGGATCAAGGTTTCTTCATCGATTTCATAAAATCAAGTGGAGAGAGACAATTAGAGGAGAGAGAATTCATGAGGTATAATTCGAATTGATCAGGTGACACAATCCAATATTACGATTGATCCAATATCTCCATTGGTGAAATCAATATGATCAAATCAAGTCATAGCTAGATCGGAATCATGGATGATCAAATCTAAAGATTCATGATCTGATCAAGGTGGGTGCCAGTACGCTGTCTGACAATCATGGATCAGGATTCTTCATTAGATCAAAATATTAAAAAAACTCTCATTGATAAATCAATCAAGAGAAAAAAATTGATAAGAGAGAGAAATGGCTTTAGAGAGAGAAAATTTTAGAGAGAGAAAATTCATCTTGGACTCCTCAGACGATATGATTCAATAAATTTGATCGATCAGATCAAATCATGCTAAGATTATCATGTGAATAATTAAATAAAATCATAAAAAATAGAATCTTAAAAATACCTAATATGATCAAAGTGGGTGTCGGTGTACCGTCCGGTGATCACAGATCAAAAATCCATCACTAGGATCATTTAAATTCATCATCATTTTTTTTAAAATTCTAGAACATCTTAGGAGAGAGAAATAATTTAGAGAGAGAAAGTAGAGAGAGAAAGTCCAATTTTAGAGAGAGAAAATACTAGTTCAAGCTGAAGGGAGAGAGGGAAGAGAGAGAAACTTCTTTCTCATATTTTATTATTTATATCATTATTTATTAATTAATCTATTTTATTTTTCTTTCTTCTTTTCTTTCTTTCTTTTTTTTTTCTTCACGAAAGAGAGAGGAGAGAAAATCCTATTTATTATTATTATATTATTATTATTTTATTTTTTCTTCTTCTTTTCTTCTCTCTCTCTTTTTTTTCCTTTTTCCTTTTCTTTTCTTTTTCCTTTTCTTTTCTTTTCCTTCTTCTTTTCTTTTTCTTTTCTTTTTTCTTTTTCTTTTTTTTCTCTTTTTCTTTTTCTTTTTCTTTTCTTTTCCTTCTTCTTCTTCTTCTTTTTCTTTTCTTCTTCCCGGGCTTGCTTTAATCGAAATAGGGGACCGACAAGTCCCCTCCTTTTGATCGGCCGTTCGGCCACGACCGACAAGGCGAAGGCCGACGACAAAGGGGGCAACCCTCATGGATTCGGAGAGACCAAACTGGTGGTCGGCGGTGACCACCAACTTGGAAATCAAAGAAAAATAGACAAAAATAGAGGTTCTTCCATAACAAAATCGATAACTCCGATCGCTGGCGAGCATGCACACCAGCATGGGAAGGAAAGGGGAGAAGAGAGGAAGGAGGAGGAAGCTCACCTTCGACGCCAGCGAGGCTTTCTGGTGAGAAATGGACGGGCACAGGTCGGGTCTCCACGGTGGTTTTTCAGCGATTGCCGCCGACTGGGTCTCGAATCTTCGATGAGAGAGAGAGAGAAGGATTCTCCTCCTTAAATAGCACCGAGGGGGGGCTCTTTCCGACTCCAATTGGGAGCCGTTGAGAGGAGGAAGAAGACTCCCTTCGGGAGTCTTCTCCTCTGTTTTTTCTTTTCTTTTTTTTTTTTTGGGCTTTGTGGGCTGATTTTGTTACTCGGGCCGGCCATCACATGTACTCTATCTGATTTTTCGACAGTGGTATCAGAGCCATTGATTTTTAAAGATATATATATATAATCTAATTTTTGTCTTAGATCTGAAAGTTTTAGTGATTTAAACTTGATCTTGTGCTGATATAAGGTTGTCCTGATATAGGGTTTACCTCCTATATTTAAAGATTGTCCTAGACAAGACTGATCTATTTTGAATATTTTTAAGGTAATTAAATCAAACTTTTAGATCTAAAAATTTATATGTATGATATGTCTTATTTTATATTTAGATTTGAAATTAGAATGATTAAAAGTTCACGTCAAACTGGTATAAGGTTGTCCTGGTATAAGATTTACCCCTTATATTGAAAAAGTTATCCTAGTTTGATGCGAACCAATTTTTGAAAAGATATTTTTAAAATATTTTAATCATTATTTTAGATCTAGTTTTATATGTATTTGATATGTGTAATTTTAAGTTTAGATTTGAAATTTGATGTATATGTGATGCATATTTTAATTTAGATCTGAAACTACATATATATGATATATGATATTAAGTTTAGATCTGAAACAGTTTCAAGATTATAAGCCGCTAATGTATGTAATGAAACATAATCTAAAAATTATTTTTTGATTTGCAATTATGTTGTTGCATGTGGGTAGGGGTTAAACAAATTAGGTCTAATGATCAAATTACAATTAGGATCAAATTGATTAGATTACACTAGAACCCATTTTTTGATTTTGAGCAGTTGATTGAACTTAATCAATGGCTGATTAGAATTAGGTCAAAAAACTCAAAGTTGAGTTTAGTTATAGTTGGTCGCATCAATTCATATTTTGATGTGAGTTGATTGACTTAAGACTGAATTTGGCTCATTGTTCAGGCCCGTTTCAATAGGTTAATCTGATCAATTCTAATTGACCAATTTAGTGTCTAAGATAAGTATTTAGGTGGTGATTATTTAATTAGTTTCATTATCTGATCTGATCAATTTTGATTGATGTCTAAGGAAAGCAACGAGAGGGCCCTCATCATCTTAACTTATCTGGCCATCTTGGGAGATTCAGTTTCATGCTATATTACTTGTTGACTCGAGTTCACCCATGTCGACTAAGCTGGTTAGACATGTTGATGTGCTAGCCTAAATTTTTTATTGACTCAGGGTAGGGATGGGGTTGGGCCTAATAACTGTTAGGTGAGGGTCCCAATGATGGCTTTGCACCTACTGGTGAACGATGGATCTGACTTAACTAAAAAATATGTCAATAACTTTTAAGTAAGCTACAAGACTTAGAGACCAAACTCACTGCATCTTGCTTAATGAAGCAATAGATAAAATATTATCCATTTATTGGTTTGTACTCACCAATAACTGTTAGGTGAGGTGGGTATAGATTAATGGGACCACACAATCTACTTGAAATCGATCACGTATAAATTTTTGTTTCTCCACCTAAGGAGTGTGGAAGATTCAAAAAAATAGTGAGAATCTTTGTTTATTTTTAAAAGTCTCTAAAATAAATAATTTTATAAGTACAAACATCTAACTAGAAGCTGTTTTCTCTGCAGATAACTATGTCGAGTTCCAACCCTTTAGCCCGTATCCTCGATACCAATAGGTTGATTGGTACCAACTACAAAGACTGACTCTGAAATCTAAGAATCATTCTCAGCTTCAAAAAATTTACTCATGTCCTTGATCAAGATGCGCCTGTATTACCTATTTTTTATCCCTAATCAACAAGGTGCACTTGAGAAGTGGATGGATGAAGATAACAAAGCTAAGTATTATATTTTAGCGTCAATGTCCAATGATCTTCAGCAGCAACATGAAGACTGTCAGAGAGATACTAATTCACTTGCAAGAGTTGTACGGTGAGCAGAGTCGCACAGTTTGCTTTGAGATCTTTGGAAGACTTTTCAGAGCAAAGATATTGAAGAAAAAATAGATAGTTCAAAGCATATATTTTTAAAATTTTACAGTAAAAAATAAAAGATTAAATACTTTAATCTTCTGAATATGCCTTGGATCAGATCTAAACTATCAATTAAGAATCTATGATATAAAAAATTACATATAAAATCAAATATAAAACAGAAAACTGCATCGATCACGTCGATACCCTGAATCTGATCTAACCTTTAGATCACATCGGTTGAGTTCAGAACTCATCACCTTTTTATGGATTGATAATCTCTGCTACTGGTAGGCATGGTATGAAGCTCTCACTGATATCGAGCAGCCACACAGATCGTCCACTCGAATTCCTAATTGGATCTTCCTTCGTGGGAGTGCTTGCTCGCATCGAAAGCTCTAAATGGTTGATCCAAACTCCTTTATTCGCATCTTCTAGACTCTTCCAGATCAAAAAATAAAGCTTTACAAGGAGGTGGTGGTGTGGGAGATTGAATAAGACTCACTCTTATATTTTTTTTCTCACAAAATCTTGAGTTGAAACCCTAGACCCTACACCTCATGCCCGAGAGGAAGAACACTTCCTCTGTTTCTCACACACAGAAGCCCAACCCACTCTTAACATTTCATACCCCAACTCTCAGGTTTCTCACACCAAAAATGACTTCTAATCTCATAAAAAACTGATCTCTTCTTAAGGATAGCATCCCATGAAAGATAAGGATAAGGAAGAGGTAGTTTCGGTTCAATTTCAATTGTTGGTTGATCTTTATCATCAATTTAAATCAAATTTGAGTTAAATTTTGAATCAAATTTTATCTTCATCTTATGAACTCAAGGAGGGGTCGTCCAATACTTTATGCATGGAGAAAGGTGGTGACGTAAAGAGAAGAGTCCAAATTAATTTTGGACTCTAGATTTTTATTTAAATTCAAATCCATTTGAACTCAAATTTAAACCAACCAATTTCAAATTAAAAGAAATCAAATGTGGATGTGAAAAAGCTTTTGGAAATGAGAAAAATTCACATAAATTTTTTTTCTCGCATGAAGAATAAGAGGGTGCGGAGAAAGGAGACGTAAGAAATTTAAATTCGAATTATTTTCTCATCCAATTGGATTCTTAACCCAATCAAATTAGGTTAGACCCAATTGATCATTAAACCTAATATAATTAGATAGTAAATAGTTTTGATTAAATTTTAATCAAATTAAAAATTAATCGAGTTCAAGTTCTGATCAAATCAGAAATCGAACACCCTTAGCGATTAGGTCATCTCATAACCTAATGGATCAAACCCAATTGAATCCAATTCAATTAGATTTGATCCAAATCTCAATGCTCAATCAAATTAAACTAATTAACAATCTAATTACTAATCAATCCTTCTACAATTCATCAATAATTAGTGAATTGATTTATTATAACTTTTGCACATGATTAATCATCAATCGAATTGACTATTTTATCCTAAAATGATTCTTAATCGTCGATCGATCATATGATCAGTCAAAAACTTTTTTTGAGTGTGACTCCATAGGTTCAACCTAAGTCAGTAGTATAAGAATAATATTTCTATATCAATCAAAGTGACCATCTAGTAATGATACCCGATATCCGGATAGGTCAAAGATTACGAAGCATCATTCAAGAACCTATTAGCATATGGTTATCGTATAATTTATTTCTTTGATCCAAATGCTCAAGATCACCTAAGGTTTAACTGTCAATCTTGATATGGTCATCCACATTGTATTTCAATTTTCAATATCCATCACATGGATTACTCTGACTGAGGTTTTACTGAATTGAAACACATTAATACATTAACTCCTGCTTATTTGGAGGGATCAATTCTACTTTGACTCATACACTGACTTCTCAAGTACTTGACTATATTCAAAAAATTTTATCACTGAATAAGAAATTCAAATAGTCTGACATCAAAGTACATTGAGTTGCTTGCAAGTCACCGTGGTGATCTCAAGTGGGAGGGACACTTATACCCATATCCTTCGTGAGCTATTCTTGAGAGCAGAGTACTCAGCAGTTGGTCACGTTCAGTGAGATATACTTCTACATCTCATTTGCATGCCATGCCAGTGTCTCCACACTCCTTGATTAAGAGGATATCCAACATACATGGCACACAACGATCTAAACTTGTATAACTATCGTCCTAATAATAATATATCATTTGGCTATGAACTTAAGGTTTAAAGACTAAACGATATATCCTCCTATATCGAATCAAATAGTCAAATAGTCCTAAGACTTCATCACATAATAGGAGTTCAAAATAAGATATACACAGTGATAAAAAAATTAAATAATATTTATTAATTCAATAATTTATATACAATTATAATAATAAGCACAACCGTCAACAGACTGACGATTGACTTTGGGATACAATTTCCAACAACTTCCTTTGGACTAAAGTCAATTGGTACAGTATCATATATGCATCTTTGATTTATAGTCTTCAAACTCTTTGACATCGAAAACTTTAGCAAATGGTCGGTCAAGTTCTTCTTTCCGTCGATCTTCTAAAGCTCGACGTCACTTCGATCCATGATCTCCCGGATCAGGTGGTAGCGATACAGAATGTGCTTGATCCGCTGATATGACTTCGGTTCCTTCGCTTGAGTCAGTACTGTCGCAATATAACAAGATGGAGCCATCAAGGGAGGGTGCCACTCTGAACTCGTTGATGAATTTTCATAACCACATAGCTTTCTTTGCAGCATCGGATGCTGCGATATATTCTGCCTCGCAAGTATAGTCAGCCATAGTGTGCTACTTGAAACTCTTCCATTAGATTGCTCCACTATTCAGGGTATAAATATATCCCGATACGCTCTTACTGCCGTCATAATTCGATTGAAAATGGAGTCAGTAAATCTTACAAGTTTTAAGTCGAATTCTCCATAGATAAGCCACTGATCTTTAGTATTTCTCAAATACTTAAGGAGGATTTTACGACCTTCCAGTGGTTCTCACCTAGATCAAACTGGTATCTACTCACTATCCTTAGTGAGTATGCTATGTCTTATCGCATACATATCATGGCATACATAATAGATTCACTGTCGAAGTATATAAAATTTACTCATATGCTTTCTCTCTTGAGGAGTTGTCAGACAATCACTCTTTGGGAGAGAAATTTTTTGATCTATCAGAAGATAGCATTTCTTAAAATTCTCTATGCTAAATCTTTTCAGCACAGTATCAATGTACATCGACTGAGATAATCCAGACAACCTTTTAGATCGATCTCTATAGATCTTCATCCCAAGGATAAAGGATGCTTCTCCCAAGTCCTTCATGGAGAACTATGGTGACAGCTAAACTTTTATTTTCTATAATGCAGAGATGTTATTTTCGATTAAGAGAATGTCATCCATATACAAAATAAAAAATACTATCACTGAGTTATTAACCCACTTGTATATGTAGGGTTCCTCTCCATTCTTAATGAAGCCATACGTTCTGATCACTTTATCAAAATATATGTTTCAACTCTGAGATTCCTGTTTAAGTCCATAAATGAACCTCTGAAGCTTGCACACCTTAGACTCATTTGTAGATATGAAACCTTCAAGTTGTATCATATACACCTTTTCTTCTAGCTCCCCATTTAAGAAGGTTGTTTTCACATCCATTTGCCAGATTTCATAGTCCAGATGTACTGCTATCGCAAGCATGATGCGAACGGCTTGAGCATTACTACAGGAGAAAATATCTTGTCATAGTCAATACCATAATACTGACAGTAATCTTTGACAACCAGACGGGCTTAATAGGTCTCTATCTTCCCGTCTGCGCCCCTCTTTCTTTTGAAAATCCACTTACATCTTATGGGCTTTATCCCTTCAGGTGGGTCAACCAATGTCCATACACTGTTGACTTTCATGGACTCCATTTCGAATTTCATGGTTTTCAGCTATTTATCGGAGTCAGACCTCTGCATCGTATCCATATAGGTGATCGGATCCTCATTGTTCTCATCGAATTCAACTGGATCACTGTTTCGGGCTAAAAAATGTAGTATCTATCTGGTTGATGCGATACTCTACCAGATCTCCTTAAAGATGTTTCTACAATAAGTTTCTAATTTGATCTAATCAAGTCTAACTCTATGGGTTTACTAAATTGTGTCTGTTCTTCTACCGATAGAACTTCATCAAGTTCAATCTTTGAGGTATTAGTTCTTTCTTTAAGGAACTCCATTTTTAGAAAGACTGTTCTATTACTGACGAATACCTTCTGCTCATCAGCAAGGTAGAAATAATATCCTTTAGTCACTTTTAGGTACCCTACAATAGATACTTGTCAGACCTAGGTTCGAGCTTGTCAGTTTTCAAACATTTGATATAAGCCGGACATCCCCACATCCTAAGATGAGAGAGTGCTGGCTTACATCCTGTCTATATCTCATATGATATTTTACTTACGGACTTACTCAAAATTTTATTTAAAATATAACAAGCCGACTCGAGTATATATCTCCAAAAGAAGATCGACAGACTTGCAAAGCCCATCATGGATCGAAACCATATCTAACAGGGTTTGATTCCTCCTTTTCGATATACCATTATGCTGTGGTATTTCAGGAGAGATCCATTATGAGAGAATCTCATTCTCTTTTAAGTATGTCAGAAACTCACTGGAGAGGTATTCTCCTCTTCGATCGGACTGAAGAGTTTTAATACTCTTTTCAATTTATTTTTCTACTTCATTACGGAATCGTTTGAACATTTCAAATGATTCTGACTTATGTGTCATTGAGTAGACGTACTCATATCTCGATAGATCGTCTGTAAATATAATGAAATAATAATATCCATCTCTAACATTGATCTTCATCGGTTCATATATATCAGTTGTATCAGACTTAGAACTTCACTAGCTCGCTCACCTTTTTCAGTAAAAGGTGACTTGATCATTTTTTCAAGAAGATAAGACTTACAGGTTGGAAGTGATTCACAATCACTGACTTCGAAGATTCTCTCTTGTGTCAATCTGTTTATTCTATTCTTATTAACATGACCTAGCCTATAGTGTCAAGATAGATATCGGAGACATCACTAATTCTTGGACATTTGCTGGATGTATACATTATACTAACAGATTATGATAATATGTAAATATTATTATTTAGCTATCCATTCATCACATTAGCACTATTCATAATGATATTAAAATTATTTTTTTTATTAAAATTTATAACCGTACATGGCCAAGAAGTCTACAGAAATAATATTTAATAAAAAAAAGGACAAAAATGATATTCATTAAAATAATTATATTTGACTTGAATACAAGCTTAATAATTCTAATGCTAGAACTGAAATTGATCTTCCATCTCCAAATTGAAGAATATTTTGCCTTCTTCAAATCTTCTACTGACCTGCAGATCCTGCAACGAATTATAAATATTTAAAAAGCTTCCATATCTAATACCCAGATAGTAGAATTAAAATTAAGAAATTACAAGGTGTTATCATATAATTATCTTGTCTAGCAATATCTTGCTCCTTTCTCGATCTGTTCGAATCCAAGAAGGCAATGTACTGAGGATAATTTCTCTGCCAATGTTCCTACTTCTTACAGTAGAAGCATTCTGCCTGACTCTGATAGAACTTTAATTTTTTGGTCTGATTGAGCTTGCGTGCTCCAGCACTTTACATCTTTTTTTTATTCTTCTTCTCTTTCTTAAAGGGTTGACGTCCAGAAGAAAACCCTCCCACTATATTCACCGACTCTTTGTAGAGCTGGTGATCCTTCTCAAAATTCTGCAGCAACCTCATCAAACCGTGATAGTTGACCGTAGATTTTATCATTCAAAAATAAGTAAGAAAAGGGAGGTAGAACTTGGGCAGAAAGTTCAGAATGGCATCTTTCTCCAGTTGCTCATGCAGAAAAAAGTCGAGCTTGCTTAAGCACTCAATCATCTTAATCATGACAATACATGATCGGTGACTGATGCTCCTTCCCTTATTCGAGTATTGAAGATGGTATAACTAATCTTGTACCTCTCAACATCGTCGAGTGTGTCAAAAGACTCATTCAACATTTGCAACATGTCCTGTGGCTAAGCATTCTTGAAACAATGGCTAAACTCATCATTCATTATTGCCAGCATAATACAAAAATTGTAATTTGGTCGTTGAGTCACTTCTGATAAGTATCCCTGACCGTGCTATGTGCGTTCGGTGCTGGCTCCTCGGGTGTCGGATTTGTCAATACATACAAGATCTGTTCATATTTCAGGACTCTTTAAAGCTTTCGATACCAGCTATCAAAATTGATCCCATCAATTTATCACTATCTAATAGTGATCGGAGCGATAAGATGGTGGCCATAACTATAAAAAAAAATCAAAATCTAATTAGTATATGAATTGATTAAGCCTAAAAATATGGATTTTAGTGTAAAGATTCTTCCATTATTTTATTCAAATTGATAGTCTCTACCTCCAATTTGAGAAATTATACTAATTTCTTAGTGGAAACTAGAATCCACATGGACTGCACATGGGTCCGAGTGTAGCTCGACCAATTCTGTACACGCATGGATAGGTTCTTAACCAATTATTTCATCAAATAATTTTTAACATTTAATTTTGCCCCAGATACCTCTTCAACAGGCATGTGGCACCTTCACTGAAAGTTCTAGTTAGGTCCAATATTAACATGCTAGAATTTAGTACATCTAACAAAGAGTGACCAAGTCCGAGTGTGGCTCGACCAACCTGACCATCATCAAAAAGATACAACTAAATCAATATATTATAAATGATAATTCCAACAGCTAGATGAGCACCAAGCGTGTGGGCCTCCAATGATCATCTAAACTATTGGACTCGTTATCATCTAACTTAATGGGAGGCTATGATCTAGTTATCCATAACTATTTCATTTAAGGACCTAACAATTTTAGAGGATTTAATTAGTTGAATTGAGAGATAAGAAAAGACTTGATCAGTTAATCTTAATCCTCTCACTGATTTCATCAAGTCAGATTAAAGAATATCAGGCATAAGCTAGTTCGGCTAATCAGTCATGAATCCTCCTATTGACTTTACCAAGTCATAAAGAGGACTCAAGACAAGTTGAACTAGAGGCACCTAAATCAGTCATACTGATTTCTTAATTAGCATGGGTCAACTCCAATCATTAAGTGATCTAATCAAAATATGATTCACCATGTTGGTCAGGTAAGTGAGATCGGTGGGAGGGATATGCTATTAACTCGATATAGATTCAATTTATACGAATAGCTCCCAATTAATGACCATCGATTAAAGCTGCCATACTTACCTTAGACACCAACTGGTTAGTCATTTTCAATTTGATCAACTTATAGACTTGGGATCAACCATGGAGCTATGATCAAAGTTCATATTGGTTTAATCAAAGACATAGACTTTATCAACTATAACTATTGAAATTGATCAAGAGAAGAAATTGATCCAATCAGAATTAATTTTTAATTAGATTTGATCAATTACTAACATGGTCCATTATCAATGATTTCTAATCCTAGGTCTAACCCAATTAAATGGACTTGACTCGAGCTAACCCATTAACCCATGAATTATAAAATTAATGTCTTAGATCTTTGATTATCAAATCTAGATCACTTAATTCTCAATTAAATTTTAGACTGACATGGGTTCGGGTTTAGTGTTTGAAAATAGTTTTTAATTTTATAAAATATTTTTATAATCAATTATCTAATGATCAAAATACTAATTTTAGATCTAATATATATTATTTTAGATCTAAAATAAAATTTTAAAATTTTTTCATTGTTCATCATCATTAAAAAAATTATGCAGTACCCCTACATGCCATAGAGATTCCATCGAATGGGTAAATAGAGTTACAAAATCCTGATTTCTCCTATACTCAGATGGCTACAAAGATCTATCTAATCAGATTACTATACTACTTAGATTTTAAATTAATTATTTAAATTTAATCTAAATAATTAAAATCAGATTTTATAAAGATTAGTATAAACTAGGACAACTTTTGCACCGTAAGGGGTAAACCTTACAACATGACAATCTTACATCAGTTTGTGTCATCAGATCTATAATTAATTTTAGATCTAAGTATCATATATCAAATCTAATCTAAATTAAATTATAGATCTAAATACATGTAATATCAAGTTATAAGCAAAAAAATTCATGTCATAAGAAACCACGCTCTGATATCAATTGAAGGAAAAATGGATAGTTCAAAGCATATATTTTTAAAATTTTATAGTAAAAAAAAAAGATTAAATATTTTAACCTTCTAAATATTTCTTGGATTAGATCTAAACTATTAATTAAGGATCTATGACATAAAAATTTACATATAAAATCTAATATAAAACAAAAATCTATATCGATCACATCGATATCCTGAATCTGATTTAACATTTAGATCACATCAGTTGAGTTCAAAACTCATCATCATTTCATGGATTGATGATCTTCACTGCTAGTAGGTATGGTATAAAGCTCTTGCTATTGTCAAACAGCCGCATAGGTCATCCGACCTCTACAGATCGTCCACTCGAAGCCCTAATCAGATCTTCTTTTGCGGGAGTACTAGCTCGCATCGAAGGCTCTGGATGGTTGATCCAAGCTCCTTTCTTCAGATCTCCTGGACTCCTTCAGATTAGAAGATGAAGCTTTATAAGAAGGAAGTGGTGTGGGAGATTGAACAAGACTCACTCTTATATTTTTTTTCTCACAAAATTTAGAGTTGAAACCCTAGACCTACACCTCATGCCCGAGATAAAGAACACTTCCTCTGTTTCTCACACACGGAAGCCTAACCCACTCTGAACTTTTCATGCCCCAACTCTTAGGTTTCTCACACTAAAAGTCACTTCTAATCTCGCATAGAACTGATCCCTTCTTAAGTGTGGCGTCCCATGAAAGATAAGGATAAGGAAGAGATAGTTTCGGTTCAATTTCAAATGTTGGTTGATCCTTATCATCAATTCAAATCAAATTTAATTAAATTTTGAATTAAATTTTATTTTTATCTTATAAACTCATAGAGAGGTCGACCAACATCAGAATGGTATAAAAAATCTCATTCAAAAATACTTTATACATGGAGAAAGGTGGTGGTGTGAAGAGAAGAGTCCAACTCAATTTGGACTCTAGATTTTCATTCAAATTCAAATCTATTTGAACTCAAATTTAAATCAATCAATTTTAAATTCAAAAAAAAATAGATGTAAATATAAAAAAGCTTTTGGGCATAAAAAAAATTTACGTAAAAAATTTTTCTCACGTGAAGAATAAGGGGGCGCAGAGAAAGGAGATGCAAGGGATTTGAATTCGAATTATTTTCTCATCCAATTAGATTCTTAACCCAACAAAATTAGGTTAGACCCAATTAGATTATTAAACATAATCTAATTAAGTAGTGAATAGTCTCAATTAAATTTTAATCAAATTAAAAATTAATCAAGCTCAAGTTCTGATCCAATCAGGAATCGAACACCCTTAACAATTAGGTCATCTCATAACCTAATCGGATCAAACCAAATTGAATCCAATTCAATTAGATTTGATCTAAATCTTAATGTTTAATCAAATTAAATTAATTAATAATTTAATTACTAATCAATCCTCCTATAATTCACCAACAATTAGTGAATTAATTTATTATAATTTTTGTACAGAATTAATCATCAATCAAATTGATTATTTTATCCTAGAATAATTCTTAATCGTCGATCAGCCATAGTTAGAAACTTCTTTTAAATGTGACCACATAGGTTCGAATCTAAGTCGGTAGTATAGGAATAATCTTTCTATACCAATCAAAGTAATCATCTAGCAATGATTTCCGACGTTCAGATAGATCGAAAGATTATGAAGCATCATTCAAAAATCTATTGACATATGGTTACCATATAATTCATCTCTTTGACCCAAATGCTCAAGGTGATCGAGGATTTAAGTGTGAATCCTGATATGATCATCCACATTGTATTTTAATTTTTAAAATCCATCACATAGATTATCCCGATCGAGATTTTACTGAATTGAAACATGCTGATACATTAACTCTGATTTATTCAGAGGAGTCAATTCTATCTTGACTCATACATCGACTTCTCAAGTACTTGACTATGTCCAGAAACCTTTCATCACTGAATTAAAAATTTAGATAGTCCAGCACCGAAGCACAGTGAGTTGCTTGCAAGTCACCATGGTGATCTTAGATCGGAGGGACTCTTATATCCATATCCTTCGTGAGCTACTCTTGACAGTAGAGTGCTCAGCAATTGATCACGTTCAGTGAAATATACTCCTACATCTCGCTTGCATGCCATGCCAATATCTCCATACTCCTTGATTAAGAAGACAACCAATATACATGGTACACAATGACCTATACTTGATATAGCTATCATCCTAATAATAGTATATCATTTGGTCGTAAACTTAAGATTTAAGGACTAAACGATATATCCTCCTATATCGAATCAAATAGTCTTAAGAACTTCATCACATAACAGGAGTTCAAAATAAGATGTACACAGTGATGAAAAAATCAAAAAATATTTATTAATTCAATAATTTATATACAATTATAATAATAAGCACAACCGTCAACATACTGATGATTGACTTTGAAACATAATTCTCAATAGATATGTGATGGACAGTCTGTCAATGATCAATGTTGATAACGATTAAGGACATCGAGGAGCTTCAAAAGCTCGGTATGAACATGGACAAAGAATTACAGTTGGATTTGATCCTTCAATCTCTTCCTGATTCATATGGACAGTTATCATAAACTACCATATGAATAAAATCGATAGCTCTTTGCCTGAGTTATTGAATATGCTGGTAACAGCAGAGGGCATCATAAAGAGTTCAAGGGGTATAGTTCTAGCTGTGGAGCAGACTTCCTCCAAAAGAAAATTTTCTTTCAAGAAGAAGAAAAAGCCTACGAAGAATGAGGCCAAGCCCAAGAAGCAGGTTCTGAAGAAGATCGATGATAAAGAAAAGTATTTTCATTACAACGTCGAAGGCCACTGGAGGAGGAACTATCTAGCCTACTTGACGACTATCAAGAGCAGAAAGATGGATGGACCTTCTGAAGGTACATCTAATATGCTCGTTATTAAAATTAATCTAATAATTTTCTCTATTTTTAGTTTGATTCTAGATTCTAGATCAAGTGCTCATTTGTGCACTTCTATACAAAATTTTGAAGAAGTGAGAGGGTTGAGGGAAGGTGAGATCACTCTTCGGATCGACAATGGAGCAAAGATTGCTGTTGTGACCATTGGGACCAACCCTCTGTTATTACCGTTAGGATTTAGTTTAATTTTAAAAGACTGCTATTATATACTTGTAGTTAGTAGAAATTTGATTTCCATATCTATGCTGCACAGGATAATTATAATTTTTATTTCAATAAAGATATGTATTTAATTTATTTCAAAAATAAAATTATTGCACGTGCTTTCTGTTGGAAATTGTATCCTAAAATCAATCATATGATGATTGAGTTCATCTTTGTATATGAATTATTGATTATTGAATAATAGTTATTTTGGTATTTTTCATCACAAAGTGACATCTTCCTTGAACTCTTGTACTGTGATGAAGTCCCTAGAACTATACTAGTATATGATAAAGAGAGGATTTATTGTATAGTTCTTAAACAAGTTCATGACCAAATGACATGTCATTACGGGATGATGACGTTTATCGAGTGAAAGTCATTGTGTGCCATATGGATTGGTTGTCCTCTTAACTAAGGAGTGTGGTGACACTGGTATGGCATACAGTAAGATGTAAGGATACATCATCACTGAATAAGTAACTCTTTTGCTGAGCATTCTGCTATCAAGAGCTGCTCGCGAAATATATGGATATAAATATCCTTCAGACCTGAGATCACCATAGTGACTTGCAAGTAATTTACTGTGCTTTGATGCCGAACTATCTAAATTTTTAATGCAGTGATGAAAGGTTACTGGGTACAGTCAAGTACTTGCGAAGTTTGTGTGTGGATCAAGATGGGATTGACCCCTCCAAATTATTAGAGTTGATGTATCACTGTATTTCAATTTAGTAAAGCCGTGGTCAAGATAATCTATGAGATGGATTTGAAAGGTTAAAATACAATGTGGATGAAGCAATTTCGGTTGACAGTTAACCTGAGACCATCCTAGAGCATCCAAGGTCAAAAGGATGAATTATGCGGTAACTGAGTATGAGTTTTGAAATATTCTTTTGCAATAATTTGATCTATCTAGACATCAAAAATCATTGCTAGATGGTATCTCGATTAGTGCAGGAATTGGTTCCTATGCTACCGGCTTAGTGTTTGAACTTATGGAGTCACGCACACAAGTCAAACAAAATAGAAGGAATTGACCTATATTTATATGTCTCATCTGAAAGTGCTTGATTTGATTAAACATATAAGCTAACTTGATTGAAAATTGAGTTATGAGTCAAATAAGATTGAAAAATTAACTATTCTAGCTAGCACTACATATGAGGTTCAGGTTCAATCTCGGTGATGAACAATTTCTATCTATGATCTATGAAATATATGAAAGATTAAATTTAAGTACTAATTAATTTTAGATTAGATAAAAATTAATTAGACTTAAATAGATCCAAAATCTAAGTTAGACTTGGTATAAAAGTCTTAAAGAATTTAGGACTGACAGCCTTTCAAAATTATTTCGAATCGACTTCGAATCAGATTTGAATTGGATCTGTTTTGGATGAGATATGAGTATTCCTACTTGTACTGAGAATATCCACTCATGAAGCGTGACCAAAAATTAGTTTGGTGCTTATTTGGGGCATCCCAAGTGGGTATGAGAGTGGGTGCAAAGTGGATGTCATAAGTGATGACAATTATATCTCATATAGGAGTCATTCTTTTATGAGTATTAGATCAATTTAAATTAGATTTGAATAAAGAGCTCTCCTCTCATTGGATCATGAGAATTATCTATAAATAGAGATGATCTCTACCGATAGATGAGAGAAAAGAATAGAATTGCAAATAAATTAAATTAAGAGAAGAGAAAAAGAGAGAGAGACAGGCGTGTGAAGAGAGAGGTCCTTCATCTTCTACATCTCTCTCTTTGTTGTCGTCTCCTCTCTTTGGGTATGGATCCTTCTCGGGCATCCTACCTACTAGTGTGAGATGTCACATCATCACATCTCATCCCTCAATTGATTGAGTTATGAAGCCAATTGGATTGGAGTTCATCTTGCTTTCCTACGGCATCTGACGTGCATGCAAAGTAGAAGGTCTGCATATCTAGGCCTTTGTAAAGGTTTATATCAAATAATTTAAAATTTGATCCCTGATTCTACTATGATTTAGGTAAGAATTTAATCCATAAATAAGTAGAACATTGGAGAAAATTTTTAGATGCAATCTGGGCATTTTGGAAGGAAACTATTTCTTTCCCTTCACTTTCTTGATTGACGGTCTTTATCATTTGCATATGGATGTGAGTGTAAATATTAGCGAGTAAATTATGAATGTCATAGGATCTAAGAGATTTAGAGATATAGGATTGACCAAAAGTATCTATGGCACTTTAGGTTAGGCCATATTGGAGAGGACAGACTCAACAAACTGAAAAAAAATCATCTTTTTGGACCATTGACTTTTGAGTCTTATCCGATTTGTGAATCGTGTCTTCAAGAAAAAATGATTAAGCTGGTCTTTATGGGATAAAGAGAAAGGACCACTGAGATATTAGCCCTAGTACATACTAATGTATATGGTCTATTTGATGTACAAGCCAGGGGTGGCTATATCTACTTCATATCTTTTATCGATGATTATTCATGGTATAGATTTGTATATTGATGTACCGAAAGTTTGAAGCTTTTGAAAAGTTCATAGAGTCAGACATGAGTAGAAAAATAGATCGAAAAATTCATAAAGGTTCTTCGATCAGATCGAAGACAAAAATACCTCAATGGAGAATTTTGGACCTATCTCAAGGATAATGGCATACTCTCATAGTGGATACCTCCAGGGACACCTCAGCTCAATGGAGTATCTGAAAGGAGGAATCAAGTCCTATTAGATATGGTTTGATCCATGATGAGCTTCACAGATCTTTCTGTTTTTCTTTGGGGATATGCATTGCTTCCTGCGATACATCTTTTGAATCAAATTTTCTCTAAATCTATTCCTACCACATCATATGAGTTATGGTATGGTAAGAAGCTAACTCTTGGTTACCTCAAGATTTAGGGATGTTCGACCCATATCAAACGACAGCAAGTGGATAAGTTAGAGGCTAGGTCCTTTAGGGCTTACTTTATAGGATATCCTAAGAAAACCATGGGATATTATTTCTATCTTCCTGAGGATCACAATGTGATTGTGAGCCATCATGCCATCTTCTTAGAAAAAGAATTTATCCAAAATGGAGGCAATGGGAGAAAGATTGAGCTCGAAGAGAAAGTCTTTGAGGAGCATCGAGTCCAAGAACCTGAATCCAATAATGAGCGAGTAGATATGATATCTCCTCCACCTCGTAGATCAAGTAGAGTCTCCCATCCTCCTGAAAGGTATTTAGGTATTCTTACAAAGAATTTAGAGGAAGCGTTCCTTATGGGAGATAGGGATATTAGAAATGATCCCAAGACCTACGATGAGGCAATATTAGATATAGACTCCAAAAAATAGATGAAAGTGATGAAGTCAGAAATTGACTCCATACATTTCAATCAGGTTTGGTCCTTAGTAGATCCACCTGAAGGTATTATACCTATTGGGTGGAAATAGATTTACAAAAGAAAAATTGGATTGGATGGTAAGATAGAGACCTATAAGGTAAGGCTAGTTGCGAAAGATTATAATCAACATAAAGGTATTGACTATCATGAAACTTTTTTGTCCGTGATCATGCTGAAATCCATCGGTACTCTGCTTGCGATAGCAACCTTTCATGATTATAAAATTTAGCAGATAGATGTGAAAACTAACTTCCTAAATGGATATCTTGAGAAAAATATCTATATGGAGCAGTCTTTGGGTTTCACATCCAGTGATAGCGATCACAAGATCTGCAAGCTGTAAAGGTCTATATATGGACTTAAGCAAGCATTTCGGAGTTGAAATATTTGATTTAATGATGTGATCAAAATATTTAATTTCATCAAAAATGAGAAGAAGCCATGTGTGTACAAAAAGGTCAGTGAGAGCGTTGTCACATTCTTCATATTGTATATGGATGACATCCTCTTGATTGGAATTGATATTTCCATGCTAACATCAGTCAAAGTATGGTTGTCGAAAGAGTTCATCATAAAAGACCTAGGAAAAGCTTCCTATATTCTTGGTATAAAAGTCTATAGAGATAGATCTAAAATGATGATAGGACTCTCACAGCGAATATACATAAAGGAGGTGTTGAAGAGGTTCAGCATGAAAAACTTCAAGAGAGGTCTTTTGCTCGTTAGACATGGTATTCATCTCTTCAAGAAGATTTATCCTGACATACCTGAGGAGATCTAACGCATGAGCAAGATCTCTTATGCTTCGACAATATGGAGTCTCATGTATGCTATGTTATGTACACGACCTGGTATAGCCCTTGTTGTGAGTGTCACGAGCAGATATTCGATGAATCCAAATGAAGAACACTGAATTGCTGTTAAAAACATCCTTAAGTACTTAAGAAAGACTAAGAATTTGTTGTTGATCTTTGATGGAGGATCGAAGCTAAAAGTTAAGGATACATTGATTCAGACTTTATGACTGATGTCGATGACAGAAAATCTACATCGGAGTGTATCTTCTTGTATAATGATGGTATGGTTAACTGAAAAAATTTCAAGCAACCGATCATTGCAAATTTAACCATAAAAGCCGCGTACATCGTCGCCTTTGAAGCTGTTAAGGAAGCCTTTTGGTTTAAGAAGTTCGTTATGGAGCTGGATGTGATGCCATCATATGCCATTGTATTGCACTGTGACAACAACAGTACCATAGCCCACGCTAAGAAGTTCAGATATCATCAAAAGTCCAAGCATATAGAGCGGCGTTTCACATCATATGCGAATACCTCAAGAAGATGTTCGTCGAGGTGCAAAGAGTTGACTCTGTGCTAAACATGGTGGATCTGCCTCTCAATCAGTAGAAGATCAAAGCTCACTTTGAGAAGATGGATCTTAGGTATATGACCAATTGACTTTAGATCAAGTGAGAGTTTGTTGAATTTGTACCTTAGAAGCCAATTATTGGCTGGTGCATTTTGTAATTCCAGAGCTTAAATTTGTACTTAATAACTTTTTATTATCAATAAAAGATTTTTTATTCCAATCATATTATGTGTTCCTGATTTGTTCTGATTTTTATATATTCTTAAAGTACTAAGAATTTGAGACATACATTAATTAGTGATTAATTTTTAAATACTCTTGATTAAAGGATCGTCATGGAGGACAGTGATCAATCCATTGAAGATCGGTGCCCAATTCACCTTCCTTGTGGGCAGATGAGTCTCAAATTTGCAGTGTAGGGACACTAAAGTGAGGGTGTGGGTGGTTGTTAGAGAACAACTTGCACTGAACGTGACCAACACGAGAAACTATATGGATGTCTACTCACTCGTCAATGATCTTCTCGATGTTGCAGTTATGTGAGTGGTCCTTTGACCTGCGGTGTCATTGACCATTCGCAGCGAGGCTACTGAGTTTGACTGCACGTTCTCTTGGTCCCTAGTCATTTGGATCTTTACTGTGTATGTTGGCTACAGTATGTTCAGATTCGCTGTTTGGAGTAGGATGTATTTAGAAGAAATATATCGATCTTAGTAGAAAATGAAAAGTTCTATCTGATTTGTAAGACTGAGTTCAGAAAGTCTTTAGCCAAAGTAAGTATGAATACTGAAAAAAAATTTTACGTGATTCATAAATGAACTCGAGTTGAGTCAATCTTGTATATGACAGATAATGAAGTCTGACAAATTTTTTATGACCTCCATCAAGTCGGGACTCACGATAGAAGGACTGAATCATATGATAACTATACTTAAAGATTTATACTTTCATTCTACTAGGTTGCTACTATATACTGCTAGGTGTCACTAGTAGATTGTGAGACTCATCGGGCGTCGTCTTGATGATCGATGATTCTAGAAGGGTAGAATTAAAAATATTTCAATCCATCGAAAAGAGTTTCGATGATATTATGATGGAGATCATAATATATCTCACTACCAGATAGAATAGAACCCATGGGATCACACATTAAGAGATTTAATCTTGAATTTACTAATTGGGCTTATGAAATTCTAATTGGATTAAGATTTGTTGAAATACTATTGGATTTAAGAGAATCATGCTAGCAAATGGTTAAACCTAATTCTTTTCGAAACTTCGACTGGATCAAGTCCATAGTCTTGAACCTAACCTAAATCCATTTGAATTTAATTGGGCTCCTAATTGTGAGCCCAAGAGGATTGGATTAAGTCAATTAGTTGGCTAAATTATCTCCTCATTATCTCTTCATTATCTTCTCATTATCTCCTTGTGGTCTGTGGAATAGTTGGAAAGTTGGATGGCGCCTTCCTCCCTTTTTGGCCGGACCAAGGGGCGCCAACCCTGGATAACGCAAGAGGGACCCGCCTCCTCTTGTGGATGGGTGTGGAAGAAGAGAGAGAGGGGCCATGCCCCCTCTCATGTGCCAAGAAACCCTAAGGGGGTGCCAAGTGTTGGCAGCTCATCTATCTGCCCTACATGACATGAGGTGCCCATTTAGATTTTCATATCTGACTGGGATGCCCCATATTTTTGCCAAAGAAGGATGATTACATACCAATTAAGTCTGATTTTATTGAAAAAAAATTAGATTAAAAAGGTAGAATTTCTTATGAGATAAGGATGTACCTTTTTAAGTTAATCGGATTCCTCTTTTAAATCAAGGAAGGGCTTATATAAAGAGAAGGTCTCCTAGGGTTTGGAGTTAGTAGAATTTTGTGAAACCAAAACACCCTCTCCTTCTCCATGCCTCCCCTTCTCTCTCTTCTCTTTCCCACGCCCAAAGGTTGGGCATCCCACCTTTCTACATGCTAAGAGTTGAGGAGTCTTCATCCAGAGTAAGGAATGAAGAGAAAAGGCTGCAGATCAAGAAGTTGATTCCACAGTCTAGATCAAAGAGTTGATCAAGGTTCTAAAGGTTAAGATTCTACTTGAAGAAGATGGACCTACTATGAGAAGATCGATTCAAGATTGATCCCGATGGATATCCATAGAGGTCGGATACGTGTGTGGTTCAAAAAATTTTGAACCAGTGATTATCGCTAGTGGTGAATTTTTATCTGCACTAAGGTATTGAGATTTGATCTCATCTTAATTTTAATTTTTAGATTATATGTATGTCTTTTCTTTTGGACTTAGGTAGGATTAGATAAGATCTAATACATATGGGGTTAAAGGGTTTAACCCATTTATTTTTCCACTACGATCAAAAAGAATTTTGAAATCTACACATACATCTTATTCGATTTTGTAATAAGGAGTTGAGATAGGAACAGAGGCCGTGAGGAGAGGAGGTCGAACCGAAGTGATGGGAGCTCTCGTCCATTTTTCTTTTCTTTTTTTTCCTTCACGCATGGCATATGGAGGCATCTGTATTTTATACACATGATGAAGGGAGGCTTTTTCATTGAAAGGGCTCCATTTTAATATATATTAATATATATATATTAAATTATTGATAAATAGTAAAATAATATTAATCCAAATTTATATTGTTCGTTCATATTCGATTTTTATTATAGGAGAATAATAACATCAGACTTTAAAAACATCATTAAGTCACGTAAGTGGATTTCAATTCAATCTGTTAATAACATCATGCTTGAATTCAATGCTTTAAGAATTGTTAGGTAGAAAAGTCTAAACACTTAAGATATTGCAGATTGATTTTGATCCAAATGATATTCATAGGTAATAAGATGCTGGTTATATGAACAACCTAAATAGCTAATATATTTTTTTCTCAATTTCAGCTTTAACATATATATATTAGATAAGATGAGGGATGGTTTGTGATACCAATTGATATAAACACATACCAATCACACTATGCTGTATCAGTCCCAAATTGACATAGAAGATGAATCCAATATCACTATACTGAATTGGCCTCCATACAGATATATCAACATAATAATAGTATGGCAATGATACCATGCCTAATACTAAGATAGTGAACCTTAGCATAGGCATATTGGAGGAATATTAAGTACAAAATGTAAAGCATGTGGCATAAGATCAAAGTTCTAGTTGTATCTTTTCCAAGAAAAAAAAAATTGATCTAACCAATGGATCGAGACTTGTGCATATCTCAAAGCACTTCAAACCTCTTCATCCATCTATGTGCATTTATCTCAACGTGACTATTGCATAATCTAACAATGGATTTGTGCGAAGGAAAGGGAATCCTTCTTTCGAGCAAAAGATATGACCCTCATTTGCAAAATCAAACTATTATCCTCTTTTACCATACATGATTTACACAGGAAAGGCCCGGCAACAAATAGCTACCATATTATTATAACTTTCAGATTCAGCGATTCTTTGAATATTATTTAACTAAATGTCGATAGCATAGGCTATCAAAAATGAAAGATATAAGCACATCCATCTACTCCAATTGTTTCATTTATTTCCATCTTTTACCCTTTAGCTGTTCCATTATCCTCTCCTCTAGCCCCTTTGTTCCCCTCTATGCTCTTGTCCTGAAAAAGATTTTAAAATAATAACAACAATAAAAAAAAATTGCCTTGAGTGGCTTGTTGCCATCTAGCCCTTCCAAGTTCTTCCATTGCTGCCAGTTTGAAGTTTGGTATCAAGACTCTCTCCTAATTTTTTAGAGATTGGTGAACCATTAGAAGAAAGAAATACAAAATAAAGTCAAACATTAAATAACTGTAACATGGATGTGTTGCATAATCTTATTGTAACTCTTCTTGTAAGTGTTTCTTGAGAAACATTGATAAATATTCATATTGTTATTATACTTGTAGATTTATATCCAATTGCACTTTCATTTCATACTTGGATGAATAAAATCAAACATTTATGTTGTTATTAGAATTGAGATCTGCCTTTTGCTATTACATTTTTTTTTACCTGATAATCACCCATAAAAATAATTATATTATTAGCTCAAAAAATAAAAAAATAATTTATAAATTAATAATATCTTCATAATATAAGATAATAATAAATATAATATAATATAATATAATAATAATTTTATATGATAGTATAAATAATTAGACAAAAATTGCAAGACTATGCAATATCCTTTATTGTCATGTTCTAATAGTAAACATACTTTCTCTATTTTGTTGCCATAAAAATGTTAAAATTCCAAATCACTTTAGAATATAGTTACTAAATATCAAACAATATTTTATCTCGACTTTGAGAATTCTATGAAAAATTTGGAATTGAACAACGTTTCACCTCAGTCGGATACCCACAGACAAATGGAGAGGCCGAAGTAACGAACATGACTCTCTTGTAAGGCCTGAAGGCTAGATTTAATCGAACTGTGAGATCCTGAGTGGATAAGCTGTATGATGTGCTATGGGTATACCGAACAACTCAAAGAATTCTGACTGGAGAAACTCTTTTTAACCTTGCATTCAGAACCAAAACAGTTATACCGGTTGAGATCGGGCTTCCTTCCTTCAGAGTCGAAGAGTACAACAAGGATACCAACTATGAATGATTGCGAACCAACCTTAATCTGATTAAGGAGAGTAGGGAATTAGCTGCCGTGTGAATGGCATCCTACCGATAAAGAATGGTCAGATACTACAACTTTTGAGTCAAGTCTCAGAAATTTTGAGTTGGTGATCTGATGCTACGACGTATCGAAGTCTCACAGCCTACAGAACAAGAAAAGTTATCGCCTAATTAGGAAGATCCTTATTAAGTAGATGAGATGGTACACCTCGAAACTTATAACTGAAGCTTGATGGAACTCCACTTCAAAGATCGTGGAACTCAGCTAATCTCTGCATATATTATCAGTGATATTATAATTTTACTGAAGTATATGCATAAATGAATACTCCAATTTGTCAACGTCGGTCCTTTCACATACAAGTGCGAGTAATATTTGAACTCGATCTTTGATCGATCTCGAAATGTCTTATATTTGAACTCGGTCTTTGATCAGCTTCAAGATATTAAAAGTCTTTGATCGGCTTATATTTGAACTCGATTTTTGATCGATCTCGAGATGTTAAAAGCCTTTGATCGACTTATATTTGACTCAATCTTTGATCGATCTCGAGATATTAAAAATCTTTGATCAACTTATATTTGAACTCGATCTTTGATCGATCTCGAGATATTAAAAGCCTTTGATCGACTTATATTTGAACTCGACCTTTGATTGGCCTTAAGATGTTAAAAGCTTTTGATGGGCTTATATTTGAACTCAACCTTTGATCGGCCTCGAGAAGTTAAAAGACTTTGATCAGCTTGTATTTGAACTCGATCTTTGATCGGTCTTAAGATGTTAAAAGTTTTTGATCGACTTCTATTTGAATTTGGCTTTTGATCGACCTCGAGATGTTAAAAGCTTTTGATCGACTTATATTTAATCTTAATTTTTTATCGATTTAGAAGTTTTAAAAGTCTGAGATCGGCTATGACTATCCCTATTCTAGTGTCAAAGGCAAAAGGAAGGTACCAGTGCATAACCTAAGAACTTGCATCATATAGTTACTCCATAGCCCGATTCTTGAACTCAGAGTAGGGGGAGTAGTATTACGAAGATTGAAATTTTATTAAGATAAAATTTTTATGTTTTGCGATGACCATGCAGAGTCAGTATGATTCAGAAAATGACAAAAAAAAATACACGAATGCATGGTTGGAAAAGTTATAACTTTATTCCAACAAGAAGTGTTTATAAGAGTCTGGTCAGCTCTTTGTCTGACATTACAAGTTGATGAAAAGACAAAACGAAAAAAAAAAAGTTGGCTATTCGGCTGGTGGGGCATCGTCAGTTGGTTGCACCTTATTGACCTCAGAAACTATCCCTTCATCAAGATCTTCGATGCATCGCGCTCTGCAGAGAATCATAAATTCAAAAAATATGTAAGTATTCCCTCACTTCCTGCATAGCTGCATCAAAGCATCTTCTATGTCCATGTCAAGATTGAGCAGCTCTGACAGATCAAGTTGTGGATACAAAATTTGAATTGCATTCCAATAAAAGCTGTAGCCAAAATGGCACTCGATAGCAAAGGTTGTATGGATCACCGATTGTGAACGATTTATTAGCTGCTCATGAGATCAAAAAGAAGAAGCTCCTTCTCCTCCTGTCGAGGATCGGCCTTCTGGTTCTCGCTCTCCTGACTAATATCTTTCATCATAGGAGATCGAAAGAGGCTCTTTTGAGCCGATGCTGGCAATAGGAGCAGTCACTTGGATGTCTCGTTATTATATGTCCTTGAGAGCAGCGACGATCTTTTTGCCATTCAACGTCTTTTGCAACTTCAAAATTTTCTCTCTGGCATTGTGAAGTTCATCTTGAAGTTGCAATGTCCGCTCGGACCTCATCCATCCAAATTTCCTATACTTGACCAGGAACTCCAAGGTGCGGATTTCTTCATGGGCAGAATCAAGCTAATGACGATATACGGTCAATTTCATCGCCATGCCCCAGGATTTCTTTCTCACTGCGTTGGATATCCTCTGTATCTCTTTGGCTAATTGTGTCTTCTTGGCGCTGTGTGCTGCAAGTCCTCGCCAAACTTCTTGTTGAAGTCTACTGACTTCTTTCTCGACCTCATCAAGTTTCTTTTGAGCCTTTTTAAGTCTCTTTCCCCGATCGACGGTCTTTCCTTCAAAGAATTTAAGTTTCTCCTCTAGGCTCTTGATACGAGCTTTAATATTAACAGCCATTATCGAAGGAAGATGAGTAACCAGTAAAGGAGCAGCAGCTACCAGGCCGATGTGCAAGCATTATTCACCAACTATGCAAACAATTGAAAGTGGTAAATTCAAAAAGCTCGTAATTTTATTTCATTAGATAAAAATTTCTTACAGAGATAAAAAAAAAGAGAAGGGAGTAAAAAAGTACAAGCATTCAATCTCCGACCTTCTCTTGGGGAGTTGTATCTGAAGGAGGCTCGGAGGGACCTGCATCAGTAGTTGAATAGGAGAGAGCTAGTAACGTTCTTCTTCTCGAAAATGGGGAGCTCAGAGGCAATGTAAACTTCCTTGTCATCTTCATCTTTATCTTCATAGTCCAAGAAGGTGAGATCAAGCTCCAGATGCTCCTCCTCTATTGACTTTTGACAGTCGACCCAACCTTCTTTATGAGCCTGATGAAAAATCTTCTCGTTGAAAGTCACATGGCTATTGCAGTATTCTTCAAATGCCTTAAATGCCTCGACTGCTCGAGCCATCTCCTCAGTGAAGGCAGGTGATGCCTAGGAAATGAAGGCAGGTGATGCCTTGAATTTCTCGATGGAAGAGCACTTGGCATCTTGAATACTCTCCTCAGTCCTTCTCTCCATCTCTTTCTCCTTTTTTAGGGCAAGGACGAGATTGGACTCCACCGACTCGAGGGCTCCCTAGAGATTCTTGGCCTCAGTCTTTAGTTCTTTAATTTTCGTCCGAGTTATCTGGACGTTCATCTCAGCTTTCTTCTCAGCCTGTCGCACCTGTGCCTCCATGATCGAGTGATTCGACAGATTGACGAGAATATAGAGCAACTGCAGTTCAAATCGATTGAGTTAGAAGAAATATGATCATTAAAAAGGAGGAGGGGTGACAGGATAAATGCTATACTTGGTGACCCATGATCAAAGATAGTTTTCTCAGACTAAAAATGCTCATCCTGTCCATCTGCTCCAACTCCACTGGAATTATGGAGTTCTTGATAGTTTCCCAGATGACCTTCCAATCTTGAAAAAATTGACCTTTCAAAATATCGTAGGGAAGAGTCTCATCATCGTCAGTCTCCTTAGAAGACTCGACCCGAGTAGAGGTCTTGGAAGGCTGAGAACGCTCGATGATTTCTTTTCGAGAGTCGACGGTTAGGGTTGGAGTAGATGTAGATGTAGCCAAAATTACTCCAACCTCGGAAGAAACTATTTGGTTGACAGTGGTAGGCTCTTAACTGAGTTCAACAGATTTTGACTTTTTCTTCCTCTTGATCCTGACAGCCTGAGTCTTCCTCTTCTGTGGCAGAGAGGCCTTCAATTTCATGGGTTAGAGAGCTATATATATATAAGAAGAAAGTATGAACGACCCCACTCACTCTTGGAGTTGCTAGAGGAAAGCCCTACTGAGAAAAGGGATTCATCAGATAAAAGCTCATCCAAATGAAGAGTATTGCGATCCAGAAGTGTATATATATATATATTTAAGAAGAAAGTATGAACGACCCCACTCACTCTTGGAGTTGCTAGAGGAAAGCCCTACTGAGAAAAGGGATTCATCAGATAAAAGCTCATCCAGATGAAGAGTATTGCGATCCAGAAGATTCTTAAGCCTTTTCTTTTCCTCGACACTTAACTCTACGAGCTTCAAGGATGAAGCTTCGATCTGATCCTAGTCCGAAAGTATCTAGTCATCTATCAAAGCATAAGAAACAAAAAAGAAATAGCTCTTCCATCTATGAATGGATGAAGGAGCACCAAAGATCAGAGAAAAGATACCCCTTTGGGAGGAAACATATAGTCAGTCAGCATATGGGCGTTTCTTTAATGTGAAGAGAGCTTCGAAAAGAGAAATTGAAGGTCGGACTCCCATCCAAGAGCAAAGTACAAGAAACCTATAATGTATCTAAAAGAGTTTGGGGATACAGCACAGAAAGCAATCCCGTAGAATCTAAAAAGCTCAAAGATGAAGAAACTAATAGGAAATCTAAGATCTGCCTGAAGATATACATACATACATACATACATATATATACATACATACATACATACATATATATATGTACATACATACATACATACATACATACATACATACATATATATATGTATGTATGTATGTATGTATATGTTGGTGCAGAATTTCATCGATGCCGGAGAAGCTGGAGTCGAGGGGATCACGGCCGCCGTCGGGACCTGCAAGGAAAGTCTAAATCGGAGTTGGAGGTGCTCCGACAAGATACTTCAACGCTCAAGTCATACTCTGCTTCAACAGAAATGGAGCATTCGAATGAGATTTTAGCAGAGTTTAGAGATAATGCTTAGGGCTTAGAGGAGAACGTATCTGGGAGATCTCTTTTATAGACGAAAGAGCGTAACTGATTGACAACGACGTCCGTAACTGCCTGGTAGTGGGCCGTTCGGGCCACGTGGAGTTTGTTACAGAGAGTAGTGGTGTCCATTGTCGTGACTTACCGGAGAGTTCGGACCGGACGGCTGAAGCTCGGTTGGGACATCTGATGGAGCGAATAGCTCTCTGTCTCAGCAATCTAAGAGAAGCTCGGATGCTTCCAA
This sequence comes from Elaeis guineensis, assembly GCF_000442705.2. Taxonomy (NCBI): domain Eukaryota; kingdom Viridiplantae; phylum Streptophyta; class Magnoliopsida; order Arecales; family Arecaceae; genus Elaeis; species Elaeis guineensis. Next base: position 116,932,846 of record NC_025996.2, read on the forward strand.
AGTTACAGACGGGTTAACTGTTGTTGGGTGCCTTAGGCATTGATACTGCAGACGGAAGTCATCTGCTGTAGAAGCCCGGACGGAAACTTTATATTGGAGAAATCCGACTGGAGTCCGATTGCTAGAGAAGTCCTCTGAAATTTGTCTGATGTAGAAGCTTGTCTGAAGACTGTCTGCTGGAGAGGTCCCATTGCATGAGAAATCGACAGAAGGTCGATCGATAGCGAAATTCGAATGGCATTATGAAAGTTCGTCCGCTGGAGGAGTCTGGAGGACACTGTGGAAGGTCGACCGCTGGAGGGGTCCAGAGCAAAATTATCATTGGAGGGGTCTGGCTGGCACTGTTGAAGTTGGTTGGTGCTGTTGAAGGTTGATGGCTAGAGAAGTACGAAAGACATCAAGACAGTCGATCATTGTAGAAATCTGACTGCTGAAGTCCTTCCATTGTAGAAGTTCGTCTAGAATCCATCCGCTGTAGAAGTTCGGACGGAGTTCGATTTTGTAGGAGTCCAGAAGGAGGTTGCTTACTATAGAAGCTCGGATGGAGACCAGTTATCGTAGAAACTCGGATGAAGTCCACTTGCAATAGAAGTTCGAATGGAATTCACTTACTGTAGAAGCTTGGATGAAATTCGAAAGGTGGTCGACCATCGTAGAAACTTGGATGGAGTCTGGTTACTGTAGAAGTCTTGCTGCTGGAGAAATTCGGACATTGACAAAGTCTGGAAGAGGCTCGGAGTAAAGTCGATCGTGACAGGAGGAAGTCTGGAAGAGATTCGGAGAGTAATCGATCATTGTAGAAAATCGGCTGATAGTGAAGCCCAGAGAGCATTTGGAGCAGTCCGATAGATGACGAAGGAGCTCATTATTAGAGAAGTTCGGAGGGTACGGTAGGAGTTCGTCCGTTGAAGGAATCTGGAGGACATTGTGGAAGGTCGACTACTGCAGGAGTCCGGATGGTACTGTGGAAGCTCAGACGGTCGGGGGAGTTCAGAAAGACGCCGCATAAGGTCGAAAATCGGAAGAGTCCTGGGAGGGTTGGCCTCTTACGAACTTCGGTTGGGGTTATTTTATACCCAACACTAGTCTCCCTACTTTTGAGTTCGGGTTTCGAATGAAGGAAGTACAGAGAAATTTTCATAGCTGAAGTTGCCCCCCTTGATTTTCGTACACGATTATTTCCAGATATTTTGGCGTTTGGCGCATCGGTGCTGGAGTTTTTTCAAATCGAGGCGACTCGAAAAGATTTTTTTAAAATTTCTGCTGGAGCATTGCCCTAAGTACGGTGCAATAATGATTCTGTCAGTCGTCTGTCACGACGAGTGGGACACGCAGCGGTTGTAGGTCGGCTAAAAGAGATCTGCAATCATTATTGCGCCGACCCTGAGGTCTATTTAAACCCGTCCCCCTCCTTCAGGGGTTTCACCTTGCTGAGATTTTTCTTCAGTCTCCTCTTCTTCTTCGAGAGCTTCGTCCTCCTCCGACGTCCCTCTCGTCTTAGGTGCCCTTCAGGTCAACCTCCATCGCCTTCGTTGCCCTCCTACACCTCTCAGACCAGCCTAGGTTAGTTCTGGAACCCTTCTTTTTCTTACTGTTCTTTCATTTTTTTCTCCTCTGCATTCCGCCCGTTCAGTTTCTCCGCGAGCGCCTTGTTTCCTATTTTTTCTAATTTTTTCGAGATTTTTATTTGATTCAAAATATCCTCCAACACTTCCTCCTCTAGCGATTCTAGAAGTTCGTCAACTCTAGCCCCCCAAAATTCTAGTACTGTATATGAATCCGTACTTAGAATCGAATCTCGTCTGGTCTTTGTACCAGACACCATTCCCAGCTCTTTGACCTCGGATGAACTCTCGCTGATTAGGATTCAGTATGGGATTCCTCCGGAGTATGAGCTTGAGCTTCCCAAGCCAACTGACCGGGCTAGCACCCCTCCCCCTGGCCGCTTTTTTTATACCAGGAAGCCTTCCGTACCGGGCTTCGACTTCCACTCCCACCTTTTGTTGTTGCTCTTTTTTGCTTTTTAAATATTTCTCTAGTTTTTGTAGCGCCGAACTCCTTTAGGTTTCTGATAGGATTTCTTTTTCTCTGTCATTTAGCTGAAGTCCGGCCAACTCTTCCCTTGTTTAGAAACTTTTATACCTTTAAGCGTCATCCTTCGACAAAGAACTGGTGGTACTTCTCCTTCTATTTTGGTAGAAAGGGGTTGCTGAAAGGTGCCCCCTCTTCTATCCACAACTGGAAGGAGAGGTACTTCTACATTCGATGCCTGATCCTGATGCTGGGGTTGCCCCCCTGGGGCTCCCTGAGGGACTCCATCAGTCGGGCTTCTAGCCTGGGAAAGGACGACCTTGAAGCCTCCAATAAACTTAAGACTTATCCAGCTCCTCTCCTCCCCGACCTTCTGAAGGAGTAATTTTTATTCAATGTCGGCCTGAGCCCTCTCAACCCTGTCGGTATTTTTTATTTCTCAAGTCATTCACTGCTTCCTCTTTCTCTTATTCTGTTTCTAAGCTATGCCGATCTTTTTTCATTGCAGATATGGATGCAGACGCAACTCAAATACTAGCCAAGGGTCTCAAGGCCCACAAGAGGAAAGGTGCCGTAACTTCTGGGTCACGAAGAAGACGAGGGTAGAGGAGACAAGCTCGGCCGTGCTTGCCCAGGCGGCCATTATCGTTGATGCCCCCTCCGACGTCGAGCCCACAGTCCCCCGAGCTTCTTCAAGAAGCCCTCCGACCGAGGTTCCCGCTCCAGAGTCTCATCCCGAGGAGGCATCGGGGGCCGAAATGAAGAGAAGGAAGAAGATGATGGCCCGCAAGATCAGCAGCAGCAGGGCTGCCATCGAAGGGTCCAATGGCTTTGAAGAGGATCCGGGGGAGAATCCCTTCAACAACAGGGATTTAATAAAAAGATTGGTCGACAGATGCGTTTTGCCCAAAATCATCCATAGGATCATCCATGCCGATCCTGAACAGTGGGTTTGAGACTCTCTGGGGTCCTTTCTTGAGGTAGGCTGATTTACTTTTTTCTTCCTTTCGCTTCTTCACTTAGTTCATTCCTTAGCTTTCATATTGACTTCCTGACCGTTTTTGCAGATTGGACACCAACTCATCGCCAACATCGAGGCGATGAAAAATGCAAAGAAAGAAGCAGCCCAGGTGGAGGAAGGTTGCCAGGCTGAGGCTGCCCATCTTAAGGAGAAGGTCGTCGAAGTCACGAGTCTCCAAGAGGTGCTCCAGAAGGAGGAACAAACTTCAACGGATCTGAAGGCTGCTTTGGAGGAGGAAAGAAGGAAGGCGGAGGCCGAGGTCTCCAAGCTGAAGGAGCAGATCCCGACCCTAGTCTCGGAGGCAAGGGCCCAAGCAGTGAAGGAGTTCAAGACCTCCTCCGAGATGAGGGATCTAAATATCAAGTTCGGCCAGGCCGCCTTTATCAAAGGCTTCGAGCTTTGCCAGGAGAAGGTGGTCGGAAAGTTTTCCAAACTCGACCTCAGCTTCTTGGATGAAGCATCCAACGATCAAGTCAGACCTTCCGAAGCTGCTGCCGGTCTCCCTCCAGTCGGGACCTCTTCAACTGCCGCAGCTGCCGTGACCGACCTTCCGGGGGCACCGAGCTCCTCCACTTCTACTCCAGAGGTCTGAGACCTCTAATTTTATACTTTTCCTTTGTTATAACTTTTTTTCTCTTTCTCTTGTACTTAAGAATTATTCAATCAATGAAATCGGATTCCTCTTTACAGAGAGCTCATTTTTCTTCTTCTACTTCCTTTTTCTTCTTTTTTTTCTTGCAATAATTTGCGTTGTGACGCTCTTGTTTCCCGACAACAGTGCCCTATCGAAGTTCTTTCTCTATCGCAGGGGATTCCTTTAAAGTCTATGATCCGAGATCTAAGAAGAGAAGTTCGTCACCTAACGAAGAAATCAAAGAAGATGGACGACGAACTTCACAGACTGAGGAAGAGCCATTCGGAAGCCACCGTGGAGGTTACTCGCCTTCGAAACCTCCACAAAAAAGACTTCATGGACTACAGTCGGAAGAAGGCCAACTTCGAGAAGGAGCTTGAGGAACTCCAGAAATATGCCAGCGATCGATCTTGGACTCAGGCTTCCAAGATCAGCACCCTCGAGGTCGAGTTGGCGGCCGCATAGGCGAAGATCGACCCATTAGAAGGGAGCTCATCCTGGCTTCCAACTCAGGCTGACTACGGTTGGGACTGGTTGAAGAAATTTTTCATCCTCCAGAAGCAGCTACAGGACGTCGAGATGAATTACAACACTTATCGAGTCAGCTGGTGCAGGCAAATAGACAACAACAGAAGGAGGCTCAAGACGGCGACCGATGAGGTTGCTCACCTTCAGAAGTAGTTGTCCGAAAGAGCCCAGGCCATTTCAGTTCAAGGCTCCGACGAGCTCCAATCCTTGAGAGGGACCATGAAAGAACTGTTCGTAGCCCTTGGGAAGGAGAAGGCAGAACTGCAGCGGCTGAAAATTCAGCTGACCTATGAGCAGTAGGCGATCAAGGATGCAGAAGTGGAGTCCGAAGTTCTGAGGAAGAGGCTTCGGGAATCGGAAGGCAAAAGCCGGCTGTTTCACTAAATGTATCGAGAGATGCTGCTAAGAAAGAAGGAACTGGAAGAAGAAGTTGAGAACTTAAAGCAATCCCTGATAATGGCTGGAACCGAGAGTCCGAAATCTGAAGAAGCCGAGCTTCCTTAGAGCTTCTTTTACCTTTTGTTCCTTGTATTCTTTTCTTTTCTTGTTGTTTTTTTTTTTTTGACCTTCAAAGGTTTTTGTAATGTACTCTTTACTAATGAAATGAAAAGAAATTTTCTCATTACCTTGTCTATTCTTGCTCTGAGTTGTCGTTCACCGAGCTTCTCTTGTCTTTTGTCTTATTCGATGTCGATGTTGTTTGAAGGTTCCTGGTCATCGCTGCGTTGATTTGCTCTTTTTGTTCATGACCGAAGGTCTTTTCGAGGCCATTCAAATTTGACGCTTTCTTCCGATGTTCGAGCTTGGGGCCTGAACTTCTTGTTACTTTGAGAAAGTCTATTTTCTCCTACTAGTGTTGGATTTTCTCTTAGAGACTGAGGATTTTTGACAAGAGTTTTCTTCTTCGTTGAGACGAGGTCCCTTGTGTCTTAGATGTAGTTCATTTTTTTGTGATAAACACTTAATTTAAGTCATTTAAAGTAGAAAATTATAGTTAATTTATTTTATTTATTAAGAATTTGATGCTTCTTTTTATGTTTTACAGGAAAGGTGATCGTCGATACAAAGAGTCCGATTCATAGATCAAAAAGACTCAAGTTTGAAAAAAATTGAACTTAAAATAAAATTAAAATAAAAAAGGATGCATATGGTATTATAGAAAATGAAGATACTATGTAAGGAATCCAAAAAAGATATAGACATCATTTTAAAGAAATATAAATTTCTTTTTGGTAATCAAAAAGAAAAGGAACACTTCCTAACAGCAGCAGCGTGGGTGTGCGCGGCAGCGCGGGCGAGCGTGCGCAGGCACGGGCGAGCGGGCGAGGCAGCGGGCACGCGGGGTTCGTGGGGACAGACGAACAGATGGAAGGAAAAAATATATATTTGAAAATACTTCAAAAAAAAAATTATATTTTTTTATCTGCTTGTGATCTTTCCATCTCATCCATCCATTTTTTAGTCCTTAATATTTTTTTAGTTCCACATCGGAAAACCATATAAAACTCCTCCCTCCTAACACCTATAAAAAGGCTTTTGTATTCCCATTAGAGGGGGAGTCTAGAAATTCTTCTAGAGCCTTGCATAGAGAAAAAGAAAGGGACTACTTCATGAGCAGCTAAGCTAGCAGTCTCGAGAGTGGAGAAGAAATTTTGTAACGACATAGAGCGGGTTTATTGTTCTAAAATTTTTTGTATTTCTTTATATGCAATAAAGATTATACTTTTTATTTAAATCGTCATGAGTTTTTTATTTGCTCTCTTTCATATGCTTTTATTTATGCTTTTCTATTAGATTAATATTAGGAACAACTTTACTTTTTGGAGATGCACCATGATCTACAGGTACGGGATGTGCCGAGGAAAGAAGAGTTGTTTACCTAGTATTTTTCAGAGATGCACCGTGATCTATGGGTACGGGGCATGCCGAGGAAAGATAGGTATTTTTCCTAAGATTAATCACATCTATTTAATTAAAAGAAAAGAGATACAACTCTACTAGTACAAAATTAATTCAAAACTCCCGAGCTCTTTATTTTCTAATTACATCAATTTTAAGATAATTTATTTTTGAAATCAAAATAACGCTTCTGTCTTTTAATCTCAACTTAGTCCAAGGTCCCTGAGGATACGATCTCGACTCATCCTACCTACGTTGTGAGTAGAGTTATTTTTGGTGCTATCAACGACTACGCATCAAATTTTGGTGCCGTTGCTGGGGACCTTGGCACGGTTGAATTAAAAAAAAAAACCACTGACATTTCATAACACTTAACTAAAATAGCGTAACCTCAAATATAAAAATTTCTAACTTGATTGGACACCTTGTTTCTTTACATTGCATCTCCATAATTAATTTTAAGGGCGCAACCCATTAACTAAGATAAGGTGAAGATTTGATCACCCTTCCTTGGCCCACAAATCACTCCCTTGCATTTGCATAACCTAGACCTTAATCTAAAATTAATTAGACATTGATCCTAAGAATTTCGAGCTCATTAGGACAAGTGACCCTGAGAGTTGAACCAGGTTAGACTTGGTCAGCTAGCTGGTGTCTAGTCAAGTGGTTTGCGGGACGACTGGGCCCGAAGGAAGGTGGTTTTTAATTGGTTCCGTTCGCTGACCTGGCCAATTTAATTGGTGTCTAAGGAAAGCAACGGAGGGACTCCCACCGACCTTACACTTACCTGGCCAGTTGATTGGTCAAGCTTCGACTTGGAGGGCTTGAAGGCTAACTACAGTTAGGAGCTGTCTAGAACTAGGGTAACTTTAGGATAGAGAGTCCACTGCGTGCTAACTTGATTGTAATTAAAATCTAACCACAACTAATTCTTCTATTAGTTTTAGGACTTCTTAGGATCTCTGCTTTAGAACTCTTTTCTCTCTTCTCCTCTGATCTTAAAAATAAATAAATAAATAAAATAATCTATAACAGATTAGGATAGTCCTACATAGACCTTTTAGTTGCATGTTAGGTCGATGATCACTAAAACCCGAATTACAACCATTAAATGAAGAATTAGAAAAGACTCTTAGGACTATCCGAGTTAGAAACATGGCTGCACCTGGTGAGGCTAATCCTCCACACCCATTGAGAGAATATTTCACTCCATCCTCGTATACCTCCTCTCCATGCATTCAAGCACCTCTAATAGAAGCTATCCAATATGAGATTAAGTCTAGCATTATTCAAATATTGCCATCATTCTATGGACTTAGTAACGAGGACCCATACAAACACTTAGATGAATTTTTTGAAATTTGTTCCATAATAAAAATCTAAAACTTCTCTGATGATGCCCTTAGGTTGAAACTGTTCTCTTTCTCACTTAAGGACAAAGCCAAGCATTGGTTAAACTCCTTAGACTCTATAACCATTTCAACTTGGGATCATCTTCAGAGAGAATTTCTCAAGAAATACTTTCTAATTGGAAAAACAAATCAAATTAGAAAAGCTATCACCAGTTTTTCCCAATTGGAGGGTGAACTTTTTCATGAGACATGAAAAAGGTTAAGAGACCTCATTCGTAAATGTCCACACCATGCTGTCCCTAAATGGCAACTTTGTCAGTATTTTTATGATGGTCTATCGGAGAAACACTGACAAATGGTTGATGCATCATGTGGTGGGACATTCATGCTAAAGAGTGAGGATGAAGCCTGGCAGCTCTTTGAAATACTTAGTGAGAATTTCTTACATCATATGTCTGCCACTTTTAGAGAACAACCCATGCTTCAACAAAAAAGAAGTAGAATTTATCAGATTGGAAACGTCATAGATATCCACAGTAAGATAGATGAACTGTCTCAAAAATTAGACCGTCTTCTAAATACTAGACAATCTTCGATTCCACCTAACCCAATCCAAGAAGTTTGTGTATTATGTGCAAGTCCGAACCATTTTGTTAGTGAATGCCCAGCCACACCTCAATTTTCTGAGTTTGTGCACGAGCAGATTTAGCAAGCTCAAGTCCAACAAGCTCACAGATCAAGAAACGATCCTTATTCGAACACTTATAATCCGACTGGAGAAACCATCCAAATTTTTTCTGGAGACCACAACCAGTGGTTGGCTCTGCTGCACCTTGACCTCAATATCAGGACCCAACATATAGACATGGATCATACCATCAATTTCAAAATGCTCCTCAACCGTCTACTACTGGTCACAGCTCAGCTTTTGAGGAAAAAGTTCTGAAAGCACTAGAACGATTAGAAGTCAACACTCAGATCCTTAACTCCCACACACAATCTATTGCTAAGCTAGAGACCCAAATAGGTCAACTAACGACTGCATTCAGTAGGAGGGAAGGAGAAAATTACCTAGCCAACCTGAGAGCAACCCAAGAGGGCAATTTGTGATTGAAAGCTCTAATACCCCAGAAGCTTTTTCTGAACATGCCAAATCAATCATGACTCTGAGAAGTGGGAAGGTCATTGAACACACTAGTAAAACCAATTAGATCGATCCTAAACCTCTAACCGAAGCCAAATCACCCAAGAACAAGGAGGACCTGAAAATAGAGAAGGAACCAACTGCATCGGAATCATCTTACTTGCCTAAAGCCCCATTTTCAGATATCCTGAAAGCCCCTATTCCTACAGATAAGAAGGGAGGAAGACTCGACGAGATGTTGGAATTATTTAAGCAAGTCCAAATTAATCTTTTCCTTCTAGACGCAATCAAACAGGTCCCTGCTTATGCTAAATTTTTGAAGGATTTGTGCACCCAAAAATGTAAATCTAGATCACAAATCCCAAAAAAAGTACGTCTCACTGAACAGGCTAGTTTTGTCTTCCAGCATGCCACTCCTCCAAAACTTAAGGACCCAGGAGCCCCCATCATTTCCTGTGTTATAGGAAATTATCACATTGAAAAAGCTCTTCTGGATTTAGGGGCAAGTGTGAATCTTTTACCTAGTTCGGTGTATGAACTTTTTGGATTCGAAGAACTGAAACCCACATCAGTCACACTGCAGTTAGCCGATAGATCAATTAAGGAACCATGTGGAATGCTTGAGGATGTCTTGGTCAAGATAGATGAGTTTTACTTTCCAGTTGATTTTCTGATTCTCGACATGGAACTAAGTGGCAACCCAAGACAAATTTTCATTATCTTAGGACGACCCTTTCTAGCTACAGCAAATGCATGCATTAATTGTAGGATAGGAGTCATGGACGTATCGTTTGGGAATAAGAAACTGAGACTGAATGTGTTTGGTACTTCCCAAGGACCATCAATGGATAGTTGCTTCGAAGTAGATATACTAGAAGACATTATAAAAGATGCAACACCCACAATTCTAGCACCAGACCCCTTAGATACTTGCTTGGCTCACTTTGGAGTGTATGACTTTGAGAGATATATAAAAGAAGTTAACACCTTGTTGGATACACCACACGATAAAACCACTCCTCCAAGGACAATCAAGTATGAGCCATTGCCCACCTTTTGTTGGGTTTTGTTGGGTGGAGATCTAGCCAGGACACCACCTCCCAAGATCTTTCAGTACCACGCGATGCAGCAGGAAGAAAAAAGAAACAAAATAAAAGAAAAATAATCAAAATACATGGATCAACCACAAAAGGGCTCGCCTCCACGGGGCATGCAAACTTCACTATGAAAAGAAAATTTTATAAGAGGAGACCTCACCCTCAACCCTTGTACACCCAATTCTCTCTCACCTGAAGTTCTCTTCACAAAAGCTCTCTCTCTCTTGAAAGACCCCCAGAACCCCTGAAGTGCCTGGCGACCGCTGTCCAGGAGCCTCCTGCTCCTTCTCTCTCAGCGATTCCGTCTATCTCTTCTTCTCGGATTCCGTACGAGCTTTGTACGGTGCAAAAATCGATTCACTTCTTCCTCTGTTCGTCACAGGGCCCTTTTAAAGGGTTAAATAGAGTTTAAACCTAATTAGATTAGGTTTAAGAGTCCTAAACAAGCCAAATCAGCCTCCTGAACCATCGGATCGTCACCAGAATCTCCCTGGACCGTCCGATCGTGATCGATCCACGAAATAGTGCCGTGGACCGCGTGAAATACGTGGGAAACACCCACGCAGTCCACAAGCCCAGCCGTGGACCACCCGGTCCACAGTGGACCACCCGGTCCACAGTGGACCGGGGCAAAGGGGCCAGCAGGGCCGGCTGGGCCAGCCCGCTCCCGCGCGCGCCTGGGCCGCGCGCCCGCCTGGGCCTTAGGCCTGGGTCGTGCATCCCACGCGCCGCCGCCTGCGGCCGCACTGCTGCTGTCCGTCGTCGGTCACCGATGGTCTTCTACCGCCTCGAAACTCGTGCCGACTTTAAAAGCTCGTATCTCCTCCATCCGAGCTCCGTTTCAAGTGATCTTGGTCTCGTTGGACTCCATTTTTCACTGCGAACCTCACTGTGGACTCAATATGGGCTGAATCTCAAGGCATCAAATCCTAACAATCTCCACCTCGACTCGATATTCGGCCTCGTCCAAACTCTGAGAGCTTCTGAATCTCCTCGTCCCCATGCCCTGGGGCAATCGCCTGCTGATCATGGATGGGCAAACATGGGAGTCGAGCCAGGCTGCTCGATCCCATCTCCATCGTATGCTGTGCTCCTCCTGACCTGAGACCTACTCGGGGCATCATCCTGCGGTAATAGGAATCTCACCTTGCGACGTCGCCTCTCGTCCTCCCGAGTCTCCTGTCTCGTGCCCGATCTACCTCCTGGAGCTCCACCTCGCTCTGGGCTCCGTCTGGCACCCGAAGCTCCACCTCACACTGGGCTCCCCGCTAGGTAATAATATCCTCTGCTCCCCTTCTTTCCCTCCAGCACAATCCTATCACCGCGTAGCACCCTCAGGATTCCTCCACCAGCTACCGCCCTGTAGCCTCTCGAATCCAGTCTGCTAAGTGAGATAAGATTTCGCCTGAAATCGGGTATGTATCGAACCTCCCCCAATCTCCTCACTACACTGTCATGTGTCCTCCAGCTGACCGTCCCAATGCCTCTGATCGCACAGCTCGATCCATCCGACAGATATACAGTGCCTCACTGTTTTCCAGTGAGTCAAGCTGCTCCTCTCTGCAACATACATGATAGGGGTATGCAGAATCTAATATCCACTGCTGGAAAGAAGTAGATACCTCATCAGATATCTCCAGGACATCTCCATCTAAGTCACTGCCGGCCGTCGCTATAGCAGCCACCGTCCGATTTTTTAGTTGAGGGCAATCTCTGGCTAGATGTCCTAACTCCTCACACCGATAACACCTGGTTTTGCTCAAGTCCCTCCTGGACTTAGACCGCCCTCGTTGCGATCTCCTATCGCTCCGTCTACCGCCTCCTGCTCCTCTAGAAGCCACCATAGCTGAGCTACCGCCACCTGAGCTCGAAGCTGGGTTCTCCCTCTTGAGAACCTCATTCTGGAGTATCACCGCGGTAACCTCATCCATCTTGATAGTGCTCTTCCCCACTAGAAGAGCAGTCACCAAGGACTCGTACGAAGAGGGAAGCGACGCCAGCAAAACCAGCGCCCTGGTCTTCTCCTCAACGTTCTCGCCAATGCTGAGGAGGTCGGTGAGGATCTTCTGGAAGTGGCTGAGATGCTCCTGCACGCTCTGTCCTTCAGTCATCCACAGTTCGCAAAACTGCCTCCAAAGGAAAAGAGTGTTGGTGAGAGACTTCGCCATGTACAACTCCTCGAGCTTCGACCACAGCACCGTCGGGGAAGTCTCGCTCAGTACATGGATCACCACCTCATCTGCCAGGTACATGCGGATGGTACCATCGCCTGCATCTGTAGCCGTTTCCAATCCCACACCTTTATGGTGGTCGGCTTCTCATCACATAAGAGAGCATCGATCAACCCCTGTTGGATGAGCACGTCCTTCACCCTTGTCTGCCACAAGGAGAAATTGCTCTTACCATCGAACTTGTTGATCTCCATCTTGATTGTTCATATCTTCTCCATCTTCAATCTTGCTCACCACCACTGCAATCTGCGTCCTTGTACTGCCTTGCTCTGATACCACTTGTTGGGTGGAGATCTGGCCAGGACACCACCTCCCAAGATCCTTTCAGTATCACGCGATGCAGCAGGAAGAAAGAAGAAACAAAACAAAAGAAAAACAATCAAAATACGTGGATCAGCCACAAAAGGGCTCGCCTCCACGGGGCATGCAAACTTCACTATGAAAAAAAAATTTATAAGAGGAGACCTCACTCTCAACCCTTGTACACCCAATTTTCTCTCACCTGAAGTTCCCCTCACAAAAGCTCTCTCTCTTGAAAGACCCCCTGAACCCCTGAAGTGCCTGGCGACCGCTGTCCAGGAGCCTCCTGCTCCTTCTCTCTCAGCGATTCTGCCTATCTCTTCTTCTCGAATTCCGTACGGGCTTTGTACGGCGTAAAAACCGATCCACTGCTTCCTCTGTTCGTCACAGGGCCCTTTTAAAGGGTTAAACAGAGTTTAAACCTAATTAGATTAGGTTTAAGAGTCCTAAACAAGCCAAATCAGCCTCCTGAACCATCGGATCATCATCGGAATCTCTCTGGACCGTCCGATCGCGACGATCCATAGAATAGTGCCATGGACCGCGTGAAATGCGTAGAAATGCCCACGGGTCCATAGGCCCAGTCGTGGACCGCCCGGTCCACGGTGGACCGGGGCAAAGGGGCCAGCAGGGCCAGCTGGGCCGGCCTGCTCCCGCGTGCGGGCCTGCGCGCGCCTGCGCCGCGCTCCCGCGTGCGGGCCTGCGCGCGCCTGCACCGCGCGCCCGCCTGGGCCGCGGGCCTGGGTCGCGCATCCTGCGCAGGCCTGGGTCGCGCGTCCCGCACGCCGCCGCCGTCCGTCGCCGGTCGCCGGCAGTCCTCCGTCGCCTCGAAACTCGTGCCGATTTTAAAAGCTCGTATCTCCTCCATGCAAGCTCCGTTTTAGGTGATGTTAGTCTCGTTGGACTCCATTTTTCGCCACGAACCTCGCTGTGGGCTCAATGTGGGCTGAATCTTGAGGCATCAAATCCTAACAGTTTTATTGCATATGACGTCTAGCTGAAGATGTTAAACTTAGTGCTTTTTTAGAGGCAACCCAAATTTTTTTATTTTATTTTAACTGATCTTCATTTTTTTTAAGAATAAAGGATCGCTCTGTATGGAAGAGTCTGTCAACAAACTTGACGTCTGGCTGAAGACGTAAAACTTAGCGCTTTTGGGAGGCAACCCAACGATTTCATATTTTTCTACTTTACTGCAGCTATAGGAATTTAGAACAAGAGCCTATTAATCAATGAAGCTATCTTCAACTTTCGAAGCAAAATTAACCCAGGTGCACTCTCTCTTTTATTTTCTTTGCTTTCCTACTCCATTGAGGACAATGTAGATTAAGTTGGGGGAAGAAAATTAATCAAATCCTCGAGTATGATCAGAAATAATTAGTTTTGTGTATCCGAATTTTGTTTTAATCAATGAATGATTAACGGTCAAGAGAATTTTAGAGATATTGAGGAATAAATTATTAAGAAAACCCAATGAATGGTAGGGTTTGGACTAGACCAAATTTTAGGAGTGATTCTACAACCCTCTTCTTACTGATCTCAATAAAGAATCTGCTTCATGAGAGATTGGGTGGAAAGGTCGAGGTATGCAAAAATTCCCTTAAAATATGCTTTTTATTTAAAAAAAATATTGATTTCCTACTGAGTAACCGGGCTCCTTCGCCTAAGTAAGTGTTGTGGTTCGCGTAAAAAGGTGGGCAATGTTAAAAAAAATAGTGGATAATAAGGGGACTAAATTGCAAGAAGATAATAAACCCCTCTTACATTAAGTTAGAGGATTTAAAGAGTAAAGTGAGGAGTTGGTGAAAGAAAAGCTCTTGAAATTTCTTTAGTTAATACTCAGCCACTAATTGGGTCAAATTGATAATCCAATGAAGTATCTCTTTAATAGTCTGTTCAGGTATCATCTACCTTTTGGGATGCCTAACTTAACTTTTGATTCAAGACCGAGTCGGTACACAATGCTGATATATCTATTTTACTCGAGGACGAACAAAATTCAAATTGGGGGGTGTGATAAATACTTAATTTAAGTCATTTAAAGTAGAAAATTATAGTTAATTTATTTTATTTATTAAGAATTTGATGCTTCTTTTTATGTTTTACAGGAAAGGTGATCGTCGATACAAAGAGTCTGATTCATAGATCAAAAAGACTCAAGTTTGAAGAAAATTAGACTTAAAATAAAATTAAAATAAAAGAAGGATGGATACAGTATTATAGAAAATGAAGATACTATGCAAAGAATCCAAAAAGGATATAGGCATCATTTTAAAGAAATAAAAGTTTCTTTTTGGTAATCAAAAAGAAAAGGAACGCTTCCTAACAGCAGCAGCGTGGGCGTGCGCGGCATCACGGGCAGCACGGGCGAGCGTGCACGGGCGTGGGCGAGCGAGCGCGGGCGAGAGCGGAGGAGCGGGCGAGGCAGCGGGCGCACGGGGTTCGTGGGGACAGACGAACAGATGGAAGGAAAAAAATATATATTTGGAAATACTTCAAAAGGAAAAATTTATATTTTCTTTATCTGCTTGTGATCTTTCCATCTCATCCATCCATTTTTTAGTCCTTAGTATTTTCTTTAGTCCCATATCGAAAAACCATGTAAAACTCCTCCCTCCTAACATCTATAAAAAGGCTTTTGTACTCCCATTAGAGGGAGAGTCCAGAAATTCTTCTAGAGCCTTGCATAGAGGAAAAGAAAGGGACTACTTCATGAGCAGCTAAGCTAGCAGTCTCGGGAGTGGAGAAGAAATTTTGTAACGACATAGAGCGGGTTTATTATTCTAAAACTTTCTTGTATTTCTTTATATGCAATAAAGATTATGTTTTTTATTTAAATCGTTATGAGTTCTTTATTTGCTCTCTTTCATATACTTTTATTTATGCTTTCCTGTTAGATTAATATTAGGAACAACTTTTACTTTTCGGAGACGCACCGTGATCTACGGGTACGGGGCATGTCGAGAAAAGAAGAGTTGTTTACCTAGTACTTTCCAGAGACGCACCGTGATCTACGGGTATGGGGCGTGCCGAGGAAAGATAGGTATTTTTTCTAAGATTAATCATATCTATTTAATTAAAAGAAAAGAGATACAACTCTACTAGTGCAAAATTAATTCAAAACTCCCGAGCTCTTTATTTTTTAATTACATCAATTTTAAGATAATTTATTTTTGAAATCAAAACAATCCTTCTGTATTTTAATCTCAACTTAGCCCAAGGTCCCTGAGGATACGATCTCGACTCATCCTACCTACGTAGTGAGTAGAGTTATTTTTGGTGCTATCAACGACTACCCAAGGTCTCTGGCATAGCTTGCCACTTTCCTTTTTTCTCTCTCTTTTTTTTTTACACTTGGACGAGGATTTTTCCTCTGCTCCTAACGGGGTTGTAGGGGTGTAGAGGAGCTGTTGAGGAGGCTTTTCCCCTCATCCGGTCTTAAACGACCAGGTCTTCATTTGTGTCCGAACGAGGTTTTTCTTCTGTTCCTGACACAGTCAATTTCAGCTTATGTTAGGACGAGGTTTTTCTCCTGTTCCTAACAGGACTGTGGGGCACATAAGGGTCGTTGCGAAGGCCTCTCCCCCCATCCGGTCTCTTAATAACCAGTACTTCGATTTGGCTCATGTTAGGATGAGGTTCTCCTCCTGTTCTTAACATGGCTGTGGGGGCGCATAAGAGTCATTGTGAGGGCCTCTCCCCCCATCCAGTCTCTTAATAACCGGGTCTTCGTTTGTGTCGGGATGAGGTTCTCCTCTTGTTCCTGACACGCTTAGTTTCGATTGTCTGAAAGAGCTACTCCCTGTCGTTATAAGCTCATACCAAAAGAAAAGATATGCGAATATGAAACTTTTATTTAAGACAAAGTTATCGGTAATACATTTGTAAATTTTTCGAATTCTATGGTCACGGAAGGTCCGCTCCTCTGAGCTCTTTTAGATAGTATGTTCGGGTCGGACTACCTCCCTGACCTCATACGGGCCTTCCCAATTTGGGGCAAGTTTTTCTTGATTCTGAGGTTGTAAAATAGTGGCTCGCCGAAGTACTAAGTCTCCCACTCTAAAGGCTTTGCTCTTAACCCGGGAGTTGTAGTAGCGGGCTACTTTCTGTTTGTAGGCTGCCATTCGAACTTGACTGTCTTTCATTTTTCTTCTAACAAGTCGAGGTTGGCCTTGAGATCCTGTGAGTTGCGCTGCTCATCGAATGTCACGACTCATGCCGACGGAAGCTTGAGTTCAATCGGGATAACGGCTTCTGTTCGAAGGCTAAGGCAAAGGGGGTCTCTCCCATGGGCAGTTTTTGGGTAGTTCGGTATGTCCATAACACATGATTAAGCTTGTCTGTCCAAGTTTTCTTTGCTTTTTCAAGTCTCATCTTGATTCCTTGCAACAGAGTCCTGTTAGTCATCTCGGCTTCGTCGTTTGCCTATGGATGGGCTATTGATGTAAAGTTATGGGAGATGTTTAAGTTCTCACAAAATTCAGCAAATCTTGCTCCAGCAAATTGTCGCCCATTATCAGTAATGAGAGTTCTGGGTAAGCCGAACCTACAAATGATTGACTTCCAGACAAAGTCCTGCACTTTAGCTTCTGTGATTTTCATCAAAGGTTCGGCTTCGACCCACTTGGTGAAGTAGTCAATTGCCACTAGGAGAAACTTTCGCTGCCCGAATGCCATGGGAACAGGTCCAAGGATATCCATCTCCCATTGTGCAAACGCCATTGGGCACTCAAGGATGTAAGTTCGGAGGTGGATTATCTTTGGATATTCGCATATCTCTGACACCGATCGCACTTTCTGACATATTCAATGGAGTCGTGGTACATTGTAGGCCAGTAATAATCTTGTCGGAGCAATTTGTGGGATAAAGATCTAGCCCCCAGGTGACTTCCGCAGACTCCTTCATGTACCTCCCACAAGGCAAAGTCGGCTTCAGAAGGCCGGAGACATTTCAGGAGGGGCAAAGAGTATGACCTCTTGTACAGCTTGCCCTCATAAAGGATATATCGGGAGGTCTGGTTTCTAAGCTTTCGAGCTTCTTTTGCATCATGAGGAAGAACCCCATCTTTGAGGTATGCAACCAGTGGGTCAATCCAGCTGGGTTCATGGTTGATCTCCATTACAAGCTGCGGTTCTTCCGTACTTGGATATTTCATAACTTCGAAGAGGACTTCCTTGGGTAGTTCAGCCGGAGCCAGTGCAGCCAACTTGGAGAGAAGATCGGCTCTGGTATTTTCTGCTCTTGGAATCTACTTGATGTCAAAGCTGCCAAAGGCAGGGATGATCTCATTTACCTTTTCGAGATACTTGGCCATACTGTCCTTTCGAGCTTCATAGTTTCCGCTGACTTGTCCCACCATCAATTAGGAGTCACCTCCTTAGCGGCTCTGGTTTTGGTAGGGCCCTCAGCCGATCTTCCCTACTTTCAAGCTGACGTAGGATGAATCTGTTGAGTCGACCCTGTCTGATGAGCTCCTCGATCTCATCTCGAAGCTGAATACACTCCTTCGTGTCGTGGCCGTGGGCACGATGATAGAGGCAGAACTTGTTAGGATTGCACTTCCCGGGGTGTGTGCGCATTCTTTCTGATCTTGGTAGCTACTCCCTGATCTCCATCAGCACTTGAGTTTTTGGAGCATTGAGAGGGGCATAACTGTGAAATCTTCCTGGGGGAGAGCTCCACTGAACTCTGCGGTCCGGACTTCTTTGCCTATGAGCTTGGGGGGGAGTTCGGACACGCTTGTGTCCGGGAGGAGTTCAAGAATGTGGTCGAGCTTCACTCGATCCTTTTTCAGCCGCGGGCTTGCTGGAGTCACCCGCTTGCCGCTCCTTGCGGCCTCCTCGTCCTTCAGCTTGAAGGCTTCCTCTGTTCGGGCATATCCTTCGACCCGAGCCAGCAAATCAATGAAGTCCCTAGGATACTTCTTTTTCAGAAAAAATAGAAGGTCATTTTTTTGAAGACCGCTCTTCAGGGCGGCCATTGCAACTGATTGATCCAAGTTCGGACCTCCAATGCGGTGGTGTTAAAATGGTTGACATAAGTTCGGATGGATTCTCCCTTCTTTTGCTTGATGTTGATGAGGGACTCCGAACCTCTCCAGGGACGTCGGCTGCTGATGAAATGAGCCACAAACTGATGGCTCATTTGATCAAAGGAGAAGATAGTACCCGACTTCAGTGTCGAGTACCAATTTCTTACTGCTCCCTTCAAGGTAGATGGGAAAGCTCGGCACAGGATGATGTTTGGCGCGCCATGGAGCAGCATCATTGTCCGGAAGGCCTCCAGGTGGTCAACCGGATCCGAGGTCCCGTCGTAGCTCTCAAATTGGGGAAGCTTGAAGTTCGACGGGGTCGGTTCTTGTATAATCCTTTGAGAAAAAGGAGGGTCAGTACAGATATTCTCACCGTAAGTAGGGGGAGCATGGCGGAGCTCTTCGATCCGCCGATTCATCTCTCGAAATCTTTGATCCAAGAGATCCTCTCGATCATGAATCTCGAGGGTCTTCTGGCAGAACGAAGGTAGAGACCCTCCAGAGGTGGAATCGTGATCAGACAGAGGGCTCTCCACCCTCTACTTCTCCTTTTCGGGGGATACAGGGCGACTGGCCCAAGTGGGCCGCCCGATCGTCGGATTCTGAAACTCCGACAATGCTCTTTCCAGTCACACAGATGCCTGTGACTGCTGCTGCTGCTGCATGACCTGCACTGCTTTGGTGAGGCCCCTGACCTGCTGAACTAGCAGGTTGAACTGCTCCATGCCGACTGCCGTTGTCGGAAGAGGAGTCTGAAAAATTGGAGATGAGGCCGGAGCTGGCGGATCTTGCTGAGATCTGGCCATGGAGGCCGTAGATCGCCTGGTGAATGCTTTTCAGGGAGGCATCAGGTTGGGATCTGGCTGGAGAAGAAGAAGAAGATGTCGAAGAAGATGATCGGAGACAGTCCCGTTGAGTACTCCTTTAAGAACAAGGGTCCTGCGAAGACATAGGCCCTTCCTCTAGTGCCAATTCTGTTGGTGCAGAATTCTACCGATGCCGGAGAAGCTGGAGTCGAGGGGATCACGGCCGCCGTCAGGACTTGCAAGGAAAGTCTAAACCGGAGTTGGGGGTGCTCCGGTAAGACCCTCCGATGCTCAAGTCAGTACTCTGCTTCAACAGAAATGGAGCACTCGAATGGGATTTTAGCAGAGTTTAGAGATAATGCTTAGAGCTTAGAGGAGAATGTATCTGGGGGGTCTCTTTTATAGATTGGAGAGCGTAACCGATTGATAGCGACGTCCGTAACTGCCTGATAGTGGGCCGTTGGGGCCACGTGGAGTTTGTTACGGAGAGTAGTGGTGTCCGTTGTCGTGACTTGCCAGAGAGTTCGGGCCGGACGACTGAAGCTCGGTTGGGACGTCTGGTGGAGCGAAATAGCTCTCTGTCTCAGCAATCTAAGAGAAGCTCGAATGTTTCCGAAGTTGCTGACGGGTTAACTGTTGTTGGGTACCTTAGGCATTGATGCTGCAGATGGAAGTCATCTGCTATAGAAGCTGGATGAAAACTTTCTATTGGAGAAATCTGGTTGGAGTTTGATTGCTAGAGAAGTCCATCTGAAATTTGTCTGATGTAGAAGCTTGTCTGAAGACTGTTCGCTGGAGAGGTCCGGTTGCATGAGGAATCCGGCAAAAGGTCGACCGATAGCAGAATTCGAAAGGCGTTGTGGAAGTTCGTCCGCTGGAGGAGTCTGGAGGACACTGTGGAAGGTCGATCGCTGGAGGGATCCGGAGGAAATTTGTCCGTTGGAGGGATCTGGTTGGCACTGTTGAAGTCTGATTAGCACTGTTGAAGGTTGATGGCTGGAGAGGTACGGAAGACAACGGAGACAGTCGGTCACTGTAGAAATCCGGCTGCTGAAGCCCGTCTATTGTAGAAGTTCGTCTGGAATCCATCCGCTGTAGAAGTTCGGACGGAGTCCGGAAGGAGGCCACTTACTGTAGAAGCTTGGATGGAGATCGGTTACTGTAGAAACTCGGATGAAGTCCGCTTGCAATAGAAGTTCGGATGGAATTCGCTTACTGTAAAAGCTCAAATGAAATTTGGAAGACGGTCGACCACCGTAGAAACTTGAATGGAGTCTGATTACTGTAGAAGTCCTGCTGCTGGAGAAACCCGAACATTGACGAAGTCTGGAAGAGGCTCGGAGTAAAGTCGATCGTGACAGGAGGAAGTCTGGAAGAGATTTAGAGAGTAGTCGATCACCGTAGAAAATCAGCTGATAGTGAAGTCCAGAGAGCATTTGGAGCAATCCGATAGATGACTGAAGGAGTTCATTATTGGAGAAGTCCGGAGGGTACGGTAGGAGTTCGTCCGTTGGAAGAATCTGGAGGATACTGTGGAAGGTTGACTGCTGGAGGAGTCCGGATGATACTGTGGAAGGTCGGACGGTCAGGAGAGTTTAGAAAGATGCCGCCCAAGGTCGGAAGCCGGAAGAGTCCTAAGAGGGTTGGCCTTTTACGAACTTCGATTGGAGTTATTTTATACCCAACAATATATATATATATATATATATATATATATATATATATATATATATATTATATTTTTTTATATTTATTTTTATATATATATATATATATTAGGTTTAGCTAGTGGCTTGCCTCTCCAACATGATTCCAACACTGTACATGTAATGCACCCCCCATGTACCATAATGCACCCCCCATGCACCGTGAGGTAACCTTAGGGTGCATTTGGTTAGCCATTAAAAAAGTATCTTTTTTATTTTTTGATTTTTAAAAAATAAAAATCAAAAAGCAATGTTTGGTAATACCATAAAAAGTAAAAAATAGAAATAAAAAAAATTAAAATAATTATTTTATATATAAAATAAAATTTTTTATTTTTTAAAATTTATTTTTTTATTTTTTTTACTTATACACATCTAAAATACTAAACTAAAAGGTAAAGAGTCTGAATCTTTCTCTCTCATCGAGCTGTTCACCTCTCCACTTCCTTCTCCCTCCATTCGTGAATCCTTCTTCCTCATCGAGTTCTTCATCCGCCGTCTCCAAATATTACTTTTTACTTTATAGCAATGTAGTTATCAAACATACTTTTTATTTTTTTTATTTTTACTCAATAATAAAAATTAAAAAATAAAAAATATTTTTTAAAAATTAAAAATCAAAAAATAAAAAGTGTAACTAAACGCATCCTTAATGGTTAGCCGAACCGAAGCTTGTCTCGCGGATTCGCCCCGTTATATGTACGACATCTCGTTCCACGCATTTCTCGACCGCAGAGGGTTTTGCAAGAACCCCTAGAGTCCTCGTCCGTAAGTCCGCGGCCGGCTCGAGTCTCGGATCCCTAACTCTGGCCCGATCGAGAGGGATGGCGCCGACGGTGTCTCGCTTCGTTCTCCTCCTCTTGTTGCTTTCGATTGTCTCCTCCACAGCACGCTCCGATCTCGTGATCTCGAGGGTCGATCGACGGGTGAGCATATCTCCTCATCTGCCCCGTCCTTCCATTCTCGATTTTTTTTTCCTTTTGGAAGCAAATTATCGCCAATTTTCGTTATTTCTATCTGGAAAAGGTTTGATCCGTAGATGCCGATGAAAACAAATCGATTTTTGGGTAAAATCTCGAATGCGTTTTTGATCTAATGGCCGTGAACCGGATTCTAATTGGAGAAACGCTCGTAACAGTTTCTTATATGAATGCATAAACGCAGGCATATTTTGATGCGTAGGGAAGAGGTGAGGAGATAGTGATACAAATAGATTTGAGGGCGGATGGTTGTTGAGGCCATGACTTCAACGGCTTTGTTCTGAGAACTGAATGGAAAAATCCTCTTAAAATAGGTTCCTTTAGAAAAATTAGGCCCTTGGGGTGGGGGTTTGAGGTCTGAAGAAAAGAAAGCAGAGAGAAATATAATGAATGTATAAAGTTTAGGAACATATGCCATTGAGATTTTGATTGATAATTGGATTTAGACACCCATGTGGACATGCATGGATGTTCAGTAAATAAAACAATCGGTGTATTTTGTTGACTGGAAGTCAGGTGTAAAAAAGCCGAGTTCAAGTGGACCAGGCATAAAGCTCTAGGGAGACATGTTTTTGTAATCAAGCCAAGCTTGAAGGAGCCCATTTACGTTTGAACAGAGCAAGGATTGTTCATGAACAACTCATTTAAGCAATCTGCTTAGATCATGAGGGCTCTCAAGGTTTATGCACAGAGGCGAGAGAAAGAGAGAGAGAGAGAGAGAGAGAGAATCCTTGCTGTTACATCCCAATCTTGGTGAAATTTGTTCTTTTTTATGTAACTTATATTAGTCTTTAATGTAACTTATATTAGTCTTTAATAAATAAATTTACACAGTTTTGTTAGTAGATAATAGCTAAAATAATTATTTGAATCTTGCTATTATGTTGAGGTTTATCTCTCATTGTTGTTGCTGTTGACCCCATGAGAGTTTTATTTTCTAACAGATTGATTTGACTTCTCACATCGTACGAGTCATCTCCACATTAAAGGTAACTATGGTTACTTTATTTTATCTTCTTCATGATCTTCAGGGCATTTGTGGGAGCTAATGAGTCTTTAACAATTTATAATGCTTTTTGTTGCAATGTCACTTCATTTTTGTATGATAGCATTAGTTGTATCTGCTAGCTGATTTTAATGTTATCTTTATCTAGCTTTGGAAAAATCATAAGAGAAATTACTTCTATAAATTTTTTCATACTATATTTATCTTTTACATAGCCTGTGTAGGCAAGTTGTTCTAATGATTGTAGCAATTGCTGAAATTTGAAACTTTCAATTTCAAGATGTTGTTTGCATGGTCTAATTTAAGATTGGAGCAAAATTTGATTACAGTTAACACTTAATGTGCCTATGCTTGATGCGCATGCATGCATTAGTACGAAGAGAATTTGGTGAAGTATTTAATATCAAAGTTCAGCTTCGGTCCCACAACCTCAAAGCTGCAGATAATCTTGTCTTACATATATTAATAAAACTGTAGAAGCAATTGGCAATAATTATAACTCGCATGCCTAATCCTATTCAGATGTCAGCTTTATGTGCCATGTCATTATTCAGCTCAGGATGTCAGTGGCAATATGGAAAGTCTTTCATATAATAGTGCACATGAGGAGAAAGATGGAAAACCATGATCTCATTGTTATTTTTTAAATTTATTGTAGATGAAAAAATAATTTTCCTCAATTAGAGGGAAGAGAAATATCGTAGCCAAAACCAGTTTATTTGATGAAGACAAGGTTTTAAATATCATGAGATAGGGTGTCCTAGTGTTTCCATGAATTGCAATTGCTCGCATCCTGACCATGGAATTCCGTACCAGGCTAAACCATCCGGTACACCCTATACTGTACTGTAGCGAACGCATACTGGTACGCCGAACCGCTCCATTTCGATACAGGCATATTGTATTGTACCACGTGCCAACACTATAGGGTCCGGTATCAAGACAGAATTCTTTGATCCTAACACTTTGGATAGTAGTTGTCTTGTATCGTCTCGGTCCATTGCCTAGTCTTGTCACGATACTTGGGATAGTGGTACATCTTGTCGGCTCATTGATGCATAAAACCATTGATAAAGTTATATAAATATTATTCTAAAGGTTGGAGGTAGTGTTGGGTTTCGAGGAGCACAAAGGAAGATAGATTTTAAAAATTTTTCTTAAAACTCAAGTCTTCCGAAAACCTAAAAACCCTAGGACCCCCTTAATGATATAGTAAATAATAACTAATAGGTATAAAACTCATATCTATTAAGTCGATGAAGAAAGGGAAGAAATCGGTAATCGATTCCATGAGACCCCTAAGTGTGAGTCTTTTAACGTTGATCCACACAGGAAGTTGACCAAAGAATTGCTTCGACGGAACTTTGTCTATGAATTGCTTCACCAATTGAGCCTTTTAGCCTATCCTGGATCAAGACCTCTCTCAGATGAACCGTTAGCCTCTTTTCCTCACTCTCTCTACTCTCTAAATCGCCTCCTACTCTCTTTCTAAGCCTTATCTTAAAATCAGTGGACTTGTTTTAATAGAAAAACTATGTCCTAATAAGACAAAGAAGAGAAAGGGATTGATTTTATCTGAGAGTTTGAGTGCCTTGGACTCTCGGAATGAGTTCTATTATAAGGAGCAGGAGGGGCGCAGAAAAGGGCTCAGATATGCCCTTTCACGTGTTCCTCAAATCAGCGTATCAGACAATTAAGATACTTATTTGAGGACTCTTAATTTTCAGATACGTTGATTCAGGTTCTGCTCGCTTCTGTCTGCAATCGGATAAGCATTCAACACCCTTTTTTAAATTAGAAAATTCTGATTTTTGTCACGTGGAAAGCTCTTTGAACGAGGCTTCTGATGGCACAAGTTTTGAGGTGTGACTATATCCTAATGAGGAGAAATATTGGCATGAAGCCGTGACTGTTCGCGTCGCTTTATCCCGCACGCGCCGGAAATAAAAGGATGTTTGATGCCCCATCTGGCCATGGCACACTTTAAAGTTTGTGCCATCTAGATAGAGGGTTGAGAGGGCTCCACATGGGTTTTGATTTCAGATTAAAAGGATTTTTAAATCCTCTTCATCGAACAAAGCAATACATGGTTTTGTTTTGTGGCGTCGTTCCAAGTTGTGGCATCCAAACAAAGTCTCTATCTTAATGTAAAAATTAAATTCTGATCTTATCAGAATTCAAGGGATGTGGAACGCTTCCTTATCTATTTGAAATTTATCAAAAAATAAGTAATTAACATGTAGAAGGACTCTTGGTCTCTTTTGCATGCCAAATCTATTTGAGAGTCCTTCTGCACACTAAATTTATTTGTCGCACAAAATTGGTGCGTCCGAAGTCCAACCCCTTTTGGACTTTTTGATATGGGCGTGGATAAGGCTTGGGGATGCCCAAACTTGGCTACCCCCGTTAGGCTCGATTCAATCAGGGTCCTACATAAATAGGTAAGTCCAATTAAACAAGATTTAAGCCAAATCTAATTTGGCTAGGTGCAAGGGTTAGCCTACAAGTGCTAGCTTGCCAATTAGCCACCCAATTAGGTTCAATTTATCTATAAAATGAATCCAATTGATTCTTTGATTAATTTTTTGATGTGTGTGACCCATTGGGTTCCACATCTAGTTGGCAGTAGGTCTAGGTACATGTTGACCAAGCTAAATTAGAGCTGATTTAATTAATTTAGGTTAAATTGCATGCCGACCTAAGTTGTCCAGTTAGAATCTTTTCTAATTGACTCATGAATTAAACTCTTTAATTCACGAAAATCTACATGATAAGATTGACGTTTAGCAATATATCATGCCTATTCAGAAAATGTAAAATTCGGTGGAAATTTTGAAAATACCTTTCAGTGGCAAGTTACCATGCAATTCAATCCTTCGATCATCCTTCATTCTGAATAAGCGATGGATATAGAATTAAGTCAAATCCTAACATTTATTCTTGTGGATATCATCCTACTAATGAAGATTTGATTAAAGAAGCATTAGAAATCATTTCTAATCTTCTTCTGCTTTGATCAAAGACTTTTTGAGTCATCATTTGACGAGATAGCTAGGATGATAACTCCTCTTACCATAGGTGATTTATTCTTTATTGATCAAACTCATGATCTTCATACACAATTCACCATAGCCGGAACACCTCGTTCATGACTTAGTCATGAGTGAGTATGAACTAAAATATGGGTTCATGTGAATAAGATCTCATGATGGTTTCAAGTCTAAGGATCAGTTGCACAACTTTCACTTAGAGAACCTTCTTTTGATATGTAAGGGTTCCATAAGAAGTTTTCTTTTAGTAGGTCAATTCAGTGAACTTATTTTCTAATGAACACCCACATTTTTGTATTAGTGTCTCACATAAGTGACTTGTAAGATTAGCTACCCTCTCTTTTGAGCATACATAGGATGTGCCAGTCTATCCGAAATATTGATCTCCGAATCAATACTTCTATGACTAGGAATGATTTTAGATTAGAATTTTAGGGTTTTGGATCTTATAGGCATGACCACTTCATGATCCCAAAATTATTGTCCTAATCTATGGGGTTCATCATTATCTTTTAAACATAGAAAGATATAGCTGTAAATGATGAATTTAAGAATGCCTTTATTAATATATAAATGTCAATACATGAGTTGGGATTTTACAAAGATAAGTGCCATCGAAATACAAATTCGATTTGCTTTAGGGCACCTATCTTTCATTCTCTCACTTGCACTAAAGCTAATCGCTCCTATATTTTAAACCCATATTATCAAGATGACGATCAAATAGCTGCAATGGTAAGACTTTAGTGAATGGATCTGCTATATTGTTCTTTGTTTCAATCCGTTTAATAGATACGTCTTATCTCTTGATAATCTTTGGAACGAGGTGATAGCTTCTGAGGATGTGCTTGGATCTGTGGTGAGACCTCGGCTCCTTTGTTTGAACAACGGCTTCAGTGTTATCACAATAAAGCAGTACTGATCGTTCAATTTAAGGAACCACTCCTAACTCAGTGATGAATTTCTTCATCCAGATAGCTTCCTTGGCGGCTCCACTAGCAGCGATGTGCTTTGCCTCAGTAGTTGAGTCAGCTACAGTCTGCTGTTTGGAACTCTTCCAACTCACTGCTCCTCCATTTAAGGTAAAGACATATCTAGATATTGATTTGCTATCATTTGGATCGGACTGAAAACCAGAATCGGTATATCCTTCTAATTTTAGCTCTAATCCTTTATTAGATTAGAAAAACATCTTGAGTCCTTCTCAGGTACTTAAGCATATTCTTCGTAGCTTTTTAGTGTTCTTCTCCTGAATTGCCATGAAATCTATTGGCTATGCCTAAAGCATAAGCCACATCGGGCTTGGTATATAGCATGGCATATATTATAGATCTCACAATCGAAGTATAAGGAATAGAATTCATTCTTTCTCTCTCTTCTTATGTCTTAGGAGACATCTTTTTACAGAGACATATGCCTTGACTCATTGGCAAGAACTTCTTTTACTTATCTCCATGTTGAATCTCTTCAACACAAGGTCTATGTACCTAGATTGAGATAAATCTAATATCTTTTTAGATCAACTTTATAGATCTTAATACTAAGTATATAGGATGCTTCTCCCAAGTCTTTCATGAAAAACTGATTTGATAGCCAAGTTTTGATCGATTGAAGCATTGGGACATCATTTCCAATTAGTAATATGTCATCGACATAAAGAACTAAGAAGACAATGGCACTCCCACTTGTCTTCTTATACATACAAGATTCATCCACATTTTTGATGAAGCCAAATTGTTTGGCAGTAACATCAAAACGGATGTTCCAACTCCTTGATGCCTGCTTTAATCCATAAATGGATTTTCTTAATTTGCACACTTGATTTGCTCTCTTATTTGAGACAAATCTCTCTAGCTGTGTTATGTAGATTTTTTCTTTAAGATTTTCATTAAGGAAAGCAGTCTTGACATCCATCTGCCAGATTTCATAGTCATAGTATGTAGCTATTGCAAGCAAAATTCTGATGGACTTGAGCATAGCCATTGGTGAGAAGGTTTCATCATAGTCAATTTCTTGTCTTTATTTAAAATCCTTTACCACCAACCTAGTCTTGTCAGTTTCAACTTGGCCATATACTTTAATTTTTTTTTGAAGATCCCCATTTACAGCCTATTGGGGTTGCACCTTCAGACAAATCAACCAAAGTCCATACTTGGTTGGTCATCATGGAGTCCATTTCGGATTTTATGGCTTCTAGTCATTTATCAGAGTCCTTACTCATTCATGATAGCTTCCGAATATGTCAGTGGATTATCATTGTCAATGATATTGGCTTCATTGTTGTTCTCAATAACAAAACCATATCTTAGAGGTATATGATGAACTCTTTCTGATCTTCGGAGAGGTGGTGTATTGTGGATGTACTTCTTCATTTGGTACTTCTGATTGAGGATTTTCTTGAGGACTGTCCATGTTTATTTGTAGGTTATTAACTTTTTGAAGTTCAATTGTCCTCCAATTAGCCCTTTCTTGGATAAACTCCATTTTCAAGAAAGTAGAATGCCTACTAACAATTATCTTTTGCTCAGTAGGCACATAGAAGTAGTATCCAATACTCTCCTATGGATAACCTACTAACCTACATTTTTCAGATTTAGCACTTAACTTATGTCCAAAATTATTTTTGACATAAGTTGGGCTGCCCCAAATTTTAAGATGCTTAAAATTAGGTTTTCTATCCATCCATATCTCACATGGAGTACTAGGAACAGCTTTGGAAGGTACCCTATTTAAAACATATGCAATAATTTTCAGGGCATATCCCCAGAAAGATATTGGCAGGTCAGTGAAGCACATCATGGACCACACCATATCTAACAAGGTGCGATTTCTCTTTTTCGCTACATTATTTAATTGTGGTGTGTAAGGAGGAGTCCATTCAGAAAGAATATCATGGGAGAAATTCACTGGATAAGTATTCTCCTCCTCGATCAGATCAAAGGACTTTAATATTTTTTCCAGTTTGTTTTTCGACCAAGCTTTGATACTCCTTAAATTTATTAAAAGCTTCGGACTTGTATTTCATAAGAAATATATATCTGAATCTAGATAGATCATCAGTAAATGTGATGAAATAGGAGTATCCTCCTTTAGCTAGAGTCGTCGTAGGCCCACATACATCAGAGTGTACAAGAGCTAACAACTCGTTTGCCCTTTCTCCATGTGCAATAAAAGGAGTCTTAGTCATATTTTCCATAAGACAAGATTCACAAGTCTCATATGATTCAAAATCACATGAGTTAAAGAACATATTTTTGTACAACTTGTTTATTCTTGACTCATTGATATGATCAAGAAGACAACGTCAGAGGTATGTTTCATTGATATCCTCTCTTTTTCTTTTCATATTCATATTAATATGAAAAATTTCATCATTAAATGATAAAACTAGAAGATCATTTTCAATAAAATCAATGCCAAAGATTTTATTAGAATGAATAATAGAGCAAATAATAAGGGTACAGATATTGTATTCTTAATTAGCTCCGGCATATAGTAGCAGTCTTCCAGTTCCAAAATCTTGTCGGAAGATAACTTTAGCAAGTAAATGCCTGCAGCTTTGGTTGTATATGGTCTCTCCACTAGCACCGAACAGCTTAAAATTATCTTTTTTCAGTCTTCGGATTCTCTGCAGTCCCTGCAAAGATTTGCAGATGTGTAAACCACAAGCGGTATCCAATACCCAAAGATTACTAGCTGAATAACTTAATGATAAAGCAGTTTGTATCATATACATACCCTTTTGTGCAGTGCTTGCATCCTGCTTCACGCTTGCAAGAAAACTTTTGCAGTTTCTTTTTCAATGTCCTGGTTTGCCGCAATGAAAACAGGTAACATCTTTAGCCTTCTTCTTCTTGAAGGTGCTACTCTTAGGGTTCAATTTTCATTTCGAACCCTTCTTGCCAGTTTTCTTCTTATTCACAAGAAGAACAGTACCCTTCTCTCCCTTGTGTGGGTTCCTGCTACCTTAAGCATATTAAGCAGCTCTGGCAATGAAGTATCCAGCTTGTTCATATGATAGTTGATTACAAATTGGGAGGAGTCTGGAAGAGATTGCAATATCAAATCCTGACTGAGTTCTCCATCCATATGAAAACCTAATTGACTTAATCTAGTGATCAAGTCAATGAGTTTAAGCACATGAGCTTGAACCGGTGTGCTCTCAGTCATCCTGGCTCGAAAAAATTGCTTGGATATTTCATATCTGGCAGTTCGGCTCTGTTCTCCATATAACTCTTTAAGGTTAAGGAGTATAGATTGAGGATCTATTTTCTTATGTTGCCTTTGTAACTCGTTACTCATGGAGGCCAACATGATGTACTTGATAGTAATACTGTCATTCTATCACATTTTATATGTGGCTTTCTCCTCCTCAGTAGCATCTTCCTGAATAGGATCAAGGCTGGGAGTATCTAAAATGTAGGAGATCTTTTCTTGCGCAAGAACAATGCACAAGTTCCTCATCCAGTCTACAAAGTTTGGATCAATCAACTTATTATTATCTAGGATGCTTTGCAATGAGAGTGAAGAAGCCATAATGAAATTATCTACGTAACAAGAACAATATACAATTAGACCACTCGTAATGACATTCACAATAAGATAAATCTTCTATCTAGTGGTGTCTTCTACTATTTTATCGGATACCATAACCCTCTTCTATGGTAAATGAGAAACCCT
Organism: Elaeis guineensis; assembly: GCF_000442705.2. Lineage (NCBI taxonomy): Eukaryota > Viridiplantae > Streptophyta > Magnoliopsida > Arecales > Arecaceae > Elaeis > Elaeis guineensis. The sequence continues at coordinate 116,963,343 of NC_025996.2, forward strand.
ATCCTGATTTCTTAAGTAGGGTTGAGATCCTAATTCCTCGTATTAGTCTTGTGGTTACACAACAAACCTTTACAAGTTCAAAGGTAGGAGACCTTTTCTAATTGCATCCCGTGCAACTCTTAATAATATTTTTGTCTCTAAAACTCTTATAGCCTTGTGGTTACACAACAAACTATAAAGTTTTAATTAAGTTAGACCCTTCGTTTCATACAGTCAGATTTGAATAATGATGTTCTTGTGGTTACACAACAAAGCAGCACACTCAAAAATATCGTAAGCATCTAATATGCACCAAAACTATATTACAACTATCCTCATAGCAGGTCTTGTGGTTACACAACAAATCTACTATAGTTCTAGTCATAACATAGACCTAGCATGAAGGAAGATCCCTAATAGTAATTTTTCAACATCAAGCAATCCTAATTCAAGATTCGAGCTAACCCAATTGATCAGAAAAGTGTAAATATAAGATTGGTAAGGGTCCCCCCGTTGCTTTTCTAGACACCAACAAGTTGGTTAGGCCAGCAAATGGAACCAATAAATAACCACCGCACTTGAAACACTCCTAGACACCAGTTGATTTAATTGATTCAAGAATTGGTTAGCTTATAGTTGTTTATCACTACAACTTAATATAATTTTAATGAGGAGTTTTCATGGTCTCATGCACATCCTTATACTATAACAAAAAATTTGAACATGCTATAATCAAAGTATCAATAACATCATATGGTGTGCAAGGAGATAGTTATATTATCATTCTAGGACAATCATTTATCACATAGCAGATGTCTATCGCTATGCCAGGGCAACCTTACAGAATGATAGATGACCAATTCTTAACATATCTCTAATGTTGATTAGGTTTTTGATGCATAGTTTGTAATCATAAATCCTAATCAGTGGTAATCAGAAACATATATATATATATATATATATATATATATATATATATATTCAAATAATACTTTTTGATTGCATTGATTAAGAAAGGCTCTGATACCACTATTGGGTTCCGGGGAGCACAACGGAAGATAGATTTCAAAAATTTTTCTTGAAACTCAAGTCTCTGGAAACTCAAAAACCCTAGGACCCCCTTAACCATATAGTAAATAATAACTAATAGGTATAAAACTCATACCTATTAAGTCGATGAAGAAAGGGAAGAAGCTGATAATCGATTCCAGAAGACCCCCAAGTGTGAGTCCTCCAACGTTGATCCACACAGAAAGTTGACCAAAGAATTGCTCCGACAGAACCTTGTCTATGAATTGCTTCACCAATTGAGTCTTTTAGCCCACCTTGGACTAAGACCCCTCCCAGATGAACCCTTAGCCTTTCTTCCTCACTCTCTCTATTCTCTAAATCGCCTCCTACTCTCTTCCTAAGTCTTGTCTTAAAATCAGCAGACTTGTCTTAATAGAAGAACTATGTCCTAACAAGATAAGGAAGAGAGAGGGATTGATTTTGTTTGAGAGTTTGAGTGCCTTGGACTCTCGAAATGAGTCCTATTTATAGGAGCAGAAGGGGCGCAGAAAAGGGCTCAGGTATGCATCTTCACGTGTCTTCAAATCAGTGTATCAGAAAATTAAGATACTTATTTGAGAAGGGCTCTTAATTTTTAGATACGTTGATTCAGATTATGCTCGCATCTATCTGCAATCGGATAAGCATTCAATGCCCTTTTTTTAAATCAAAAAATTTTGATTTTTTGCCGCATGGAAAGCTCTTTGAACGAGGCTTTTGATGGCACAAGTTTTGAGGCATGACTATATCCCAACGAGGAGAAATCTTGACGTGAAGTCGCGACTGTTCGCGTTGCTTCATCCCGCGCGCGCTCGAAATAAAAGGATGGTTGACGCCCCATCTGGCCATGGCACACTTTAAAGTTTGTGCCACCCAGATAGAGGGCTGAGAGTGCTCCACATGGGTCTTGGTTTCAGATTAAATGGATTTTTAAATTCTTTTCACCGAACAAAATAATACATGGTTTTGTTTTGTGGCGTTGTTTCAAGTTGTGGCGTTCAAACAAAGTCTCCATATTAATTTAAAAATTAAATTCTGATCTTATCAGAATTCAAGGGACGTGGAAGGCTTCCTTATCTATCTGAATTTATGAAAAAATAAGTGATTAACGTGCAGAAGGACTCTTGGTCTCTTTTGCACGCTAAATCTACTTGTCGCACAAAATTGGCGCACCCAGAGTCCAACTCTTTTTGGACTCTTTGATATCGACGTGGATAAGGTTTAGGGATGCCCAAACTTGGCTATCCCCTTTAGGCTCGATCCAATCAGGGTCCTACATAAATAGGTAAGCCCAATTAAACAAGGTTTAAGTCAAATCTAATTTGGCTAGGAGTAAGGGTTAGCCTACAAATGCTAGCTTGCCAATTAGCCACCCAATTAGTTTTAATTGACCTATAAAATGAATCCAATTGATTCTTTGATCAATTTCTTGATGTGTGTGACCCATTGGATTCCACATCTAGCTGGTAGTAGGTCTAGGTGCATGTTGACCAAGTTAGATTAGAGCCGATCTAATTAATTTAGGTCAAATTGCATGCCGACCCAAGTTGTCCAATTAGAATCTTTTCTAATTGACTCATGAATTAAACTCTTTAATTCACGAAAATCTACAAGGCAAGATTGACGTCTAGCAATGTATCATGCCTATTCAGAAAATGTAAAATTCGGTAGAAATTTCAAAAATATCCTTCAATGGCAAGTTACCATGCAATTTAATCCTTCGATCATTCTTCATCCCGAATAAGTGATGGATATGAAATTAAGTCAAACCCTAATACTTTTGTGGATCTTATCCTACTAATGAAGACTTGATTAAAGAAGCATTAGAAATCATTTCTAATCTTCTTCTGCTTGGATCAAAGACTTTTTGAGTCATCATTTGACGAGATAGTTTAAGATGATAACTTCTCTTACCAGGAGTGATCGATTCCTTGTTAACTGAACTTATGATCTTCATACACAATTCACCATAGCCGAAACACCCCATTCATGACTTAGTCACGAGTGAGTGTGAATTAAAATATGGGTTCATGTGAATAAGATCTCATGGTGGTCTTAGGTCTAAGGATCAATTGCACAACTCCCACTTAGAGAATCTTCTTTTGACATGTAAGGATTCCATAAGAAGTTCTCTTTTAGTAGGTCAATTCAGTAAACTCATTTTCTAATGAGCACCCACATCCTTGTAAGATCAGCCACCCTCTTCTTTGAGCATATATAGGATGTACCAGTTAATCCGGAACATTGATTTCCGACTCAATGCTTCTATGATTAGGAATGATTTAGATTAAGATTTTAGGATTTTGGATCTTACAGGCATGACCACTTTATGACCCCAAAATCATTGTCCTAATCTATTGGGTTCATCATTATCTTTTAAACATAGAAAGACAGCCGTAAATGATGAATCTAAGAATGCCTTTATTAATATATAAATGTCAATACATGAGTTGGGATTTTGCAAAGATAAGTGCCATCGAAATACAATTTCGATTGGCTTTAGGGCACCTATCTTTCAGGTAGTAGAATATGTAGTTGATCGGACCAAGCTTCGCTGAATTGGAATAGGGCATTCGGCCCTTCAGCCTCCTTCAACGGCCTCTGATGGCCTCCCTGGCTTTTCCTTTTCCTTCCTCTCTCTCTCTCTCTCTCTCTCTCTCTCTCTCTCCACTCTCTTTCCTTCGATGTTTTGGATTCCATGCCGTAACCATACTGGTAGGCTGCCAGTATGATTTGGCATACATTGAACCACGTGGTTCGGATTGGTTCGACGAACCTTGGATCCGACATCTAGTGGGAGATTGCTTTATGCAGTAGTAGAGACATCAAGGCAACAAACCTAAAATTTCAATAAAACTCCATTAAACTCTCACTTGCAACTATCTCACTTCAAACTGTTATGAAAGTATGGTTGGAATATGGTTACGAATCAGCAAACTAATCTTCTTTTGCAGCAATTGAAGTGTTTTAGTGCATGATAAATCTCAAGTTTTACCACATTTCCTTATAAAACATAAATCATATGTGCCCATGCATGTAGAACTCCAAAATAAGCAACTAAAATTTAGCGTTTTGAGTAAAGTAAGAAAACAATTTTATATATCCAAGCAAATCCTTCTATAATATCTAACTCATGAAATTAGATAAATCAATTAATAATATAAAAAATAATAGGACGTACTCGGCTACAGGTCCTATTTGATATTGGGTATTGTTTGATAATTTGATGCTCTTGTCTCTACCATATGGTATGTCATGTAATATGAGAGTCGCTGTAATGTTTGGAAGCAACCCAATAAATACACCAGAACCAAGTGGTTCCCTTGAGTGTCTTTCCCTCCTTCCATTTCATTGTGTTTGGTGGTTTATGCCAGAATGACAAACTCAATTGGCAGTTGGTGGGTCTTTTAGGAACTTTGGTGTATATTTTGGGCATCCTAAAAGCAAAAAAGAAAAAAAAGAAAGAAAGTAAGTGTCTTTTCGGAATCAAGTAAACTCTTTCGCAAGAAAGAAATATTGGGGGTATATTTCGAGCATGATAACCTGTTTTGATAGTTGGCGATTAGGAACCTAGGGCTATATTTTGGGCGTAATGAACTAAAACCTTAGAGTATATTTACCAAAAATTGTTTATTAGTCTAAAACCTCTAATGCCTACCTAGAGGAGCCATGATAGTCGATGTTATTCGGAACTTTTGATTTAGCCTAAAGTACTAGCACCAACTAGTCAATGTTATTTGGAACTTTTGATTTAGCGTAAAATACCAGCACCAACACTTTAGCGTGGACATCGGTATGACATTTGGTCATAGCTGTTTAAGAAGAAATTCTTAGATTTTAAAAGGATTTGATGCTTAGTCATGAACCTGCTATCTGATACACGAAGAACCTCAGAGACAATAACATAGTGTTGGATACATCTTGTACATTTATATATTTATGAAAATATGGATGTTGGGAATAAGGTGAATAGGGGAGACATATTTAGGGTATATTTTAGACATAATAAATGAAATTTTATACGTACAGAGAATCAGTTTTTTTTTTTTTATATATATAAATGTGTGTTTTGGTAATAAGATGAAAGCTTTCACCAGGAAGAAATCTTGGCATGTTTAGATAGTTGTAAGATTTTCTAAGATTTTATAAAAAATGATAAAAATAAGATCATGGTGAGCTGTATATTCTTATACATGTCTAATTGTTGTTATAATACTTCACATGATCTAGAAATAATAGTTAAGAATTGCTGAGTTTTTACGTGACTTTGATTTACTATAATATATTGATCAAGGTTTTCAAAACCTGAATCGGTGGCTGTTCCGGCCGACCGACGGCACGGTCCGATATGGTTCCGTACTGGATTTAACCAGCACGAACCGAAACAAGGAAAGGAAGGAATCGGGAGGACGAAAAGAGAGAAAGAGAGAGAAATAGAGAGAGAGGGAGGGAGGAAGAAAGAAAAGGAGGGAGGAGTCGTCGTGGCTGCCGGACGATCTCTGGCTGACTGCCGTGGCCGCCGGACGTCCCTGTTTCACAGGATTTTTTTAAAAAGTGAAATTCAAATGAAGCCGGTAAACGATTTGCTGGCTTCATTGTTTTTGCTTTTTTTTTTTTTAATTAAAAAAATTAAGCCAGCAATCCGATTGCAGACTTCATGGATTTTAATTTTTTTTAAAAAAATGTCTTAAACAGTGAAGCCGGCAAATAGTTTGCTGGCTTCATTGTTTATCTCCGTTTTTAAAAAAATCCGATGTGTGAATAGGGGCGACAGCCCTTGTTCCGCGACCGCAACACCGCCGACGCTGCTTCCGCAGCTCGATGGCCACGGCGACCACCCAGAGTCCTCCGATGGCCTCTCCGCCGGCCTGTCCTCCCATCTTCGATTGTCTCCCCCCTCTCTCTCTTTCTCTTTCGTTTAACAGTTCTATCGGGCGAACCGAACGGAAGCGGCCTCCGGCCGCCGCAGCAGGGCACCGCCTTCCTCCGGCGTCGTCCTCCTCTCTTTCTCTCCCCCTCTGTTTTTTTCTTTTTCTTTTCCGACACCGGTGTGTGCCGTTTTTACATCGGCACCGTCTCGGTTTCCCGCCGGTCCGGTTAAGCACGCCTCAAACCATCCGGTTCGGGACGGTTTTGAAAATGCTGATATTGATAATTGTAAAACACATAATTTTTTACAATATTCTAAATAATTGTAACAACACAATTTTTTACAATATTCTAAAGTCTTTCTTTACGTCTTTTCTTACCCCCTAGTTGTATTTGTGTTCCCCAAAGCTTACCTTTTAAAACTCCATTATTAACTTGAGGAAAATGAAGTTTTAGAGATCTTTTGGAAACTTCCATTGCAGAGAGAATGAAAAATGAGATCTGTTACCATGCTTTGGTGCATTACTAACCAAATTCCTTTAACTCACAACACAGTAATGTATCTTCTGTACACATTTGTCAAATAATGAAATACAATTATTAATCAGCCTTCTATCTGCTTTGCTATTTCTGTATTTGAAAACAATGAAGTAAAGACAAGAAAATAGTGAAATATCATGAGGACAGAAACATATTTGCTAGTGAACTTGTTGCTCTATAAAATGCTCAGGAGAGCTTAAGTTAGAAAGGAAAGGAAAAAGGAGGAACAGTTGAAGAGGGAAAAAAGGAAAAAGGCAACACTACATGCTGTCCTATAGTTTCTTGCAGCCATTTATTTATTGATACTTTCACCTGCCCGTGAAGTTACTTAAGTATGAAATGGAGCAAAGAATTGTTACAGTATGCTGACAGAGAATAATTAAGCTATCTATATGCTGTTTTGGTTAAAGTTATTTCTCTTTCTCATCTGGCAATGCTTTTTGAACACATTTCAGCTAGCAGCTCCCCTATTTTATCTCAACATTTGAAACTACTCCATCCAATAGAAATACCTTGGTGTTCTCTATTCGATTATGCATGATGGATAAAATGCATGTTTGAACCACAGTCTATTTATCACTTTTTGCACCAACTTGCCATCTGACAAGGGAAAAATAGCAAGGGGTGTAGCTTCGACAAAATAAGTGATGTGATCAAGTTTTTTTTAATAATTTTATTTTAATGCTTCAAAAAAAAAAATCAAGGAATAAATTAGTTTGACTTCCAAATACGATATGTTCTGAGGCAAGTAATCCTTTAAATGCCAATAGAGTAGTTCATTTATTATTAGTTGGATCACGCTGTACTACTTTTAGACTCCCACTTGGCTTGAGGTTTTGTGGTTGCTTGTTTTGTTTCATATTCAAAGATTAGTTTGAGTTCCAAATACATGTGGGTTCTTAGGCAAGCAATGCTTTAATACCAATAGAATAGTTGGTTTGTTATGAGTTAGATCATGCTGTACTTGTTTTAGAGTCCAACTTGGCTTGAGCTTTTATGGTTGCTTTTTATGTGTTATGTTCTCTCCAGTTACATGCTGACTAGCAATGTTTAAACATGTAAGCAGGCAAAACTTTTCCAGATTATGACATGTTTATTATCTTGATCAGTGACCTGCAGTTCTAGATGGGCTAATTCATTAGTCGCAAATTTGTTCTTTTTTTGTTTAATTCTGAGAATTGCTTATTATATTAGAACTTTGTTTTGTATTTTTGACCTTTTCATTTTATAGGTAGAGAATGTTGGTGCTGGTGCTGTCTCTGAGGTATTGCTGGCCTTTCCCAATAATCAGGCAGAAAACCTGGCAGCTATAAAGACAATATATATTGAAGGAAAAGGAAAAGGACAAGGGTCTAGTAGTAGTCTGCCTACCACACGTGTTGAGCCTGAAGGGGTGCCCCCAGAATTGACTTTTTATTCAGTATCGTTACCAAAAGGATTGGAGAAGGGGGAGACTGTGACTTTGGATGTCTTGACTGTATTTACACATTCTCTAAAACCATTTCCTGAGGAAATTACTCAAGCTGATGTACAACTTGTTCTATATCAGGATAGCGCGCACTACTTGTCACCTTATGCTGTTAAGGTTCAGACACTTGGTATCAGATTGCCTAGTCGAAGGGTTGAATCATATACAAAATATCCCAATACAAAACTTGTGGAATCAGAAATTAGATATGGGCCATATGAAAATGTCCCTGCCTTCTCTTACTCACCTATAGTGGTTCATTTTGAAAACAACAATCCTTTTGTAGTTGCTCGAGAACTAGTGCGAGAGATAGAGATTTCGCATTGGGGTAATGTACAGGTTACCGAACACTACAGCCTTGTTCATGGAGGTGCCGGGACAAAAGGAGGATTTTCTAGGTTCATGTTTATCTGCTCTTTCTAATTAGTGGTTTAACTGGAGCGTTATCAAATGTATATGCTCCTTATTTGCCCCCTTCCTTGCAGGATTGATTATCAATACAGACACTCAATAAGTGGAATGTCATCATTCAGGCATCTTATTGCACGGTTGCCACCAAGGGCTCATTCAATTTATTATAGAGATGAAATCGGCAATATATCAACATCACATGTGTGGGTGATTCTAGAAGGGTAATATGTTAATATTTTGGTAAATTTTTGTCACATATATGGTGATTAGAAAGGGCTCAGATATTTGGCATTGAGATATTAACAATACAAATATCTCTATTGCAGACACAACTTGAAATTGAACCCAGATTTCCAGTATTTGGTGGGTGGAGAACATCCTTTACCATTGGCTATGGTTTGCCATTGCAAGACTTTCTATTTGAGTCAGAGGGAAAACGAGTCCTTAATATCACATTTGGCTGTCCCATGGCTGAGGTTGTCATTGATAATCTAATTGTCAAGGCAAGTTTACTTATTCCTATAAATTGGAACTTGCCATATTGCTTCATATCTCAAAGATCTCTCTGTTTTGTGGTTAATCTTATTCTTTTAGCCAGTCAAAATCTGCAGCTTCAATTGTTAAATATATGCAAGAAGCATTTTCCTGAGTGAGGGTCATGTACTCTTTACTAGTATTTTTAGCTGCATGGCTACTTGTATCATGCTAGTGCTTTATATTATCCATTTATCAGTGTCTCTTGTGGTCATAACAACATGCCTTTTGCATTTACACAACTTTTTCTTTCTTTCTTTTTTTTTTTCCAAGCTTGAAGTCTCTGGTGCAAGGTCCACAATCTAGGTATAGGTGCCATACCATTACATTAGTGATTCACTATGGCAGGTAGGCACCCATATTGAGACAGCTCCTGACCCCTTTTTCTTACTTTTTGTCATTGCAATGTCCAAAACCAGATGATAGGGGTTGGTATGGTATGGTATTGTTCGCATCCCGGTATATGGCAGTACTGCTCATGCATTGTGCAATTATATGCATGATGTCATATCTAATTGTGCAATTATATGCGTGCTTTCCTGTTTAAAATGGGATATCTTTTCTAGGATTTCCTTCTTATTGCTTTGACTTCTTTTATGTGGCTCCTGAAATAACCATGATATATGGTTTTGTCTTACATGTTATTTTTCTGTAGAATTTAAACGGGATATGCTTGCATGTTGTTTATGGAAAACATTCTCTTAGGCAGTCATCAAAGCAAGGCATTGCTAATATCTTGTAGGATCCATACATAAGGTTTCTTGGTGTTTGAAGTTTGAAAATGCCTTAAAAGCTCTGATCATAGTCAATACCCATGCCATCTGGTCTTCACACTATAGTAATAGGTTCTCTTTTGCTGAAAGTTGCCTTATATAGGAAATTAGACACCAAGTTGTGAAGGGCTGATGGCCGGTTCTGAGCTAGTCACCAAAATCAAAATGTATCTTGAGTGTTCATGGATCATATTTTGGTCCATAATCTTATGTGCAGATGGATAGGATAAGGTCCATGAGTTGTAATTCAGGTTAGCATGCATGGTGCATTCACTTTGCATTCAATTTTATATCTAACTATTAGGTGGATGCGGAATCCTGTGAGACATTTGTGTCCTGTTCAATTTATGCAGTGCGATCCTGTCATTATTTTCAATTATTTTAGTTTTACTTTTGTTATTTTTGGTAATTATTTATAATTTTCAAAAAGAAAATATGGTACGTTGGATTGACACTTTGAGCTTGCAAGGGGTTCTAGTGGCTCCTTTTTACTGTTTCTCGTGAGTATATTACTTTGTGATTGTTTTCACCTCCTAATACCTTTCGTTTTGTGAGATCATAGAATGGATTGATATCTCAAGCGACAAGTTAAGGCTTTTTTTCTTTTTTCTATTACATTGGGGAGGCCAGAGCTACCCAACCCCACCTCAAGCCTTAACCTTGGTTCCTGTGCTTACAGAACCTATGCTAGAACCGCAATTTTTTTTTTGGGTGCCGAAAATGGAGGGACAATGCCTCTTAGAAGCGAACCCTAATTCACCTAGGAGGTGTAAGGGTATATGATTGAGGTACACACTCGGGTACAATTCACTAGTAGGTTTAATTATCCACATTTCTGTTCTTAGTTTTCAGTTGTCTCTCCTTACAAGTCACAACCATCACTCACACCTCCATAATCTGATGGGACATGCTTGCTAGAATGTTGCTTGGATCTTAAAACATGCCATCTTGCTAATATGGAAGGTGAGAAATTTCCTAGGCTCGTACTGTGTCACAGGTTTTTCATTTCCACCTATTAAAGTTCAGTAGACCCTTCTTCTCTAGTTTCTATGGTGCTGTTGAAGTCCGGAAATTGGGTTTTATAATTTAGTGTTTTGGTGGTTGTTTTTGGGTGCTGGTTGCCAAAAATTCTAAATTTCGTTTTGCTCACAGTGGTGTTTGATGGGTTCAATCTGTTCAGATGATGAACTAGATATTCTTTTGGAGTTATTTTCCTTCTCAGATCAGTTAAGGACTTTTTGGTGGAAGAACTTTTCTACCGAGATTAAATTCTAGGTTTGCTTTATAAGATAATGGGCACTCATCTAAGTGAGCAAGATACATTGCCCTGCCCATTTAAGCTATAATGATCTAGTAAGTTTAACAAATAAAACTATTTAACTTGTTAAAATTCTTACTCAAGTGGTGATTCTCACGTCTGGACCAGTCATTTGGGAGGCACTAGTTAAGATCTTTCTTAGGTCCATTACTAGTTGAAGTCTAGTATAATTTGACGTGGAGCTTTTGGGTCGCTAGAAGATCTCTCTATGTTGATGAATAGGGTTGATTTTTCTTGTTCTAGAAATAGATGGATTGCCATAGTTTATAATCATACTGAAACTGGTTTCATGTCAACTTATCTTTCTTTTATGCATTTTGAATTTTCAAGTTTCATTAGCTGATTGAATAGAATTAAGGCCTGAGAGCTTTCTTGAGGTTGTTGATGTGGCCATTTCTCTTCTCTAATCCTGCTATTAGGGCCGAGGGTTAAACCCTAACCCTAATGCTGGCAGAGTAGATAGAGAGACTGACTGAGTGAGAGAGAGAGACGGGAGGGGGGGATGCATTATAAACAAACTGGGTTTCTCTTGAATGATTGCGAGCCGTGTGGTTTTGGGCGCTATGGCCAACCATGCTATTACTTCTTTTGGAGATGCATTAAAGTAAATTATCACGACAAGCAGGATTACTTGAGTGAGAAGAAGTTTTACATGCTTTTCTAATGGTCTAGGACTCTAGGTATGTATGAGTTTATGGGGCTTGATTAGATTTTTAGCAAATATTTTTAGTTTATTAGATCTTATTCAATATTTTTAATGATTATAGGTGATAGCTGGGTAGCCAAGGGTCCACATTGTTCTTAAGCACTAAATATAAGGTGTCTAAAAAGATAGCTAATCAAGAATAATGAAACATAACATATCGAATGAGCAGTAGTAAATCAGTGAGAATTACCAACCTGGCAGTATTTAGAACCAATTCACACCAAACTTGATTCAAAACATCAAGGAAGCGGCTTGCATGATCTAGGTTTAGATGGAAATGTTGGATCTATTCAAGTTTGTTGAAATTGGTTCCAATTTCTTTAGCTTTATACCCAACTTAAGTGGAGTTTGGGTCTTGGCATGTGAAACTAAGCCCATGGGTCTAAATTTGAGGTAAGAACCGAGCCAACTTAGAACAAGTTAGAGGCACCATCTTAAGGAGATAATTTTGAAAGGCCAGTGTTTTAAAAAAAATAGGTTCAGTGCCTGATTTATGCAGGCCACATCCCCTAGCACCTTGCCCTGGTCGAATCAGCTTGCCATGGAGTGGGTTTAAGGTTGCGCAGTCCATGCTTAGTTCTGTGTTCCTGTGAGCATTTGGGTGCTAATAAGGTGCGGTTGTGGGTCTACAGTGGTTGGGGTACCCAACCACTAGGCCCAAACTGATCCAATAATCCAGTCATCCCTTCCAACTTTACCAATTACCTCTCACTCTTCCAATGTCTTTTACAGTCCTCCCTTATCTCCTCCATAAGCTCTAAGTAAACCTTGGTGTTGGTTTGATGGGTTGTGGGTGGTGGTCACCAATAGCCGATTGATGATTGCAAGCAGTGGTTGGTTGTTGGCATCCTTTCACCAATTGGCATCCAATGGAGGTGCATGCCTCATTTTCCCCATTTTCTTCCTCATATTTTGTTCTACCCCTCAATTTATTTTTTACTTTTATTTTTAGGTGGGGGTGGTGGAGACAAGGAGGCATCGCTGGGGTTGCTTCTAGCAACAATACCAGCTCCAAGTGGTGGTGCATGCAGCAGTTGCTGCTATCAGTGGTGCCACCTCTAGCTGCTACGCCACCAGTGGTGTATTCTTAACTTTGGGCACGTGCCTAAACACTCACCTAGTGTCTATGAGCTAAGCAACCCCTTTGCTCCTTGTGTCTCGCATTCTGTCTTTTAAAACCTTGTAAATCTGGCAGGTGTAGTGATGTGCACCATCATGAAGAAAGAGATGATCACATGCCATATATGGATCCAAGAGCCAAATTGATGATTTTGCTCACGTGCATAGAAGCATGATGGGTGCGAATCAGATTTGGCAGGAATTTGAAAGAAATTATTGCTTGAAAAAAGGGCCGAGTTTAGAAGCTTGTTTTGTTCTTCCTAATTCACCATGATCTCCAGCCACTATCATTTCCATAATAGCAAGACGTAATCAAGGTTGTTTTGTTCTTCCTAATTCACCATGATCTCCAGCCACCATCATTTCCATAGTAGCAAGATGCAGCCAAAGTTATTTTGTTTTTCCTAATTCACCATGATCTCCGGTCACCATCATTTCCATAGTAGCAAGATACGGCCACTATCATTTCCTTTGTAGCAAGATATAGCCACCATCATTTCTATGGTAGTCAAATTCTGTTATTTTCTTCCATTTACTGAATGTCTTATGTTCCCTCTCTTATCTATATAAAGGGAGGCGACCTATGTATTCAATCAGATTTCAATGAATGAAAATGAGTGTTGCTGATTTCTCTTATCTAACCCCTGTATGTTAGTGGCGAGTTATAAACCCTAGAACTTATCACTCACATTCTTCTTTTCTTGAGTGTGGCGTTCTACTCCTTTGTGATCTGATTGTGACGATTTTCTTATCAATCAGATTTCAAAAGTTTCTTTTTTTTTTCTCTTTTTCTGTGCTCCAACCTTTATTCTTACTACACAAGATAGTTATTTAGGCCTGGGCACATCAGTTTGGTATCAGAGCCTGAGGGAGTGTTTGACATTCAAATCATGTCTGGAGGAGACGAGGCCCCTGTCATTCCTAGAGGCATGAGTCTGGAACAAGCTCAGATTATGGGGCTCCAGCGACGTCAAGAAGAGATGATGGAGCAACTCAATCGCCTAACACAAGTATTTGAGCGGTTGGCAACACTTCCCCCACCACCACAACGGCATGGCCATCCAGCACCACGACGAGTTGATCGCAATGATGAAGAGGAGTATGATGAACCCGGAGATGATGATGGTGTGGAGGAACACCCATGGCAAAGGCGGCAGCAAAGAGTTTGGGAGACAATATTAAGATGAGGATCCCATCCTTTAAAGGAACCAGCTTACCCGAAGAATATCTGGAATGGGTGCAACGTGTGGAGAAGGTCTTTGAATGTCAAGACTATTCTGAGGTAAAAAAATGTAAACTTGCTGCCTTGAATTCACTGATTATGCTAATCTTTGGTGGGAGAATGTGAAAGCTCAGCGTAGGAGGGATGGAGAAGAGGAGATCCGAAACTGAAGGCTTATGAAGTGGATCATGGAGAAGCGATTTGTCCCTCAATATTATAAGCAGGAGCTGTACATCAAGTTACAAAGCTTGAGACAAGGGAGGATGTGTGTTGAAGATTATGTCAAAGAATTTGAGATGCTGATGATGAGATGCGATTTACGAGAACCTCAAGAACAGACCATTGCAAGGTTCTTAGGAGGCTTGAATAAGGAGATTGCTGATACGGTGGAGTTGCAATCTTATGTGTTCCTTGACGATGTGATCAAACTTGCTGTTAAGGTGGAGAGACAGCGCAAGCGTGGTGCAAGTAAGCCTAGTAAGACTACCAACTCATCTTCCTTATCACCATGGTCCGTCCCTAAGGCGGTGCCAAAACAAGTAGAAAAAGATGATTCTAGCAAGCAAGTCACAGATACGGCTAAAGAAAAAGAGGTGGGGAATTCACAACCTCTCAGACGAAGTCAAGATATCAAGTATTTTAAGTGTCTTGGTTACGGTCATATAGCCTCTGAATGTCCAAACAAGAGGGTGATGTTCATTCGGGAGTCACAAGAAGAAATTGAAAGTGAAGATGAGGCTATTTTGGAAGAGGTAAAAGAAGATTATGTGGAGTTTGCAGATGAAGGAGAGCTGTTGGTTATTCGTCGCAACCTGAACCTACAAGCCAAAGTGGATGATGAGCAGCGCGAAAATATCTTCCATACCAGGTGCACCATCCATGATAAAGTATGTGGTGTTATCATTGATGGAGGTAGCTGTACCAATGTGGTTTCTACTATTTTGGTAGAAAAACTTAATTTGGTGACTATGAAGGATCTCCGTCCCTATAGATTGTAATGGCTTACTGACGATGGTGATGTGAAGGTTACAAAGCAGGTTGTAGTACCTTTCTCTATTGGCAAGTCCTACAAAGATGAGGTTGTTTGTGATGTGGTTCCTATGAAAGCCAGCCATCTTCTTTTGGGAAGGCCTTGGCAGTACGATCGGAGGGCTATTCATGACGGCTTCAAAAACACCTATTCATTTGCCAAGAATGGGAAGATTATAGTGTTGGCACCACTTAGCCCGCAACAGGTCCAGAAGGATCAGCTTGTGATTGAAAAGGGCAAGAAAGAGAACCTATTTGCCAACAAAGGAGAAGTGAAGCGAGTTTTGACTAACCATGAAATTATTTTTGTTCTTGTAGCTAAGCAGGTTCCAAGTGAAGAAGTCTCCCTTCCACCGCAAATGAAGGAGATCTTGAAGAAATTTACAGATGTGTTCCCGGAAGAATTACCAAAAGGATTGCCACCAATCAGAGGGATCGAGCATCAGATTGATCTCATTCCAGGGTTTGCCCTACCAAATAGACCAGCCTATAGATGCAATCCCGAAGAGGCCAAGAAGTTGCAGCGGCAAGTTGCGGATCTTTTGGAGAAGGGTTATGTGAGGGAGTCTATGAGCCCATGTTCAGTACCAACTTTGTTGGTACCAAAGAAGGATGGATCTATGTGGATGTGCGTGGATAGTAGGGCGATAAACAAGATCACAATAAAATATCGCTATCCAATCCCGCGACTGGACGATATGCTTGATGAGTTGCATGGAGCTAAGGTCTTCTCAAAAATAGACCTTAGGAGCGGATACCATCAGATTCGCATGAAGGAAGGTGATGAATGGAAGACCGCATTCAAGATCAAGTTCGGATTGTATGAGTGGACGGTCATGCCATTTGGCTTGTCCAACGCACCTAGCACATTCATGAGATTGATGAATCATGTGCTGCGTAAGTTTATTGGTGATTTTGTGGTTGTATATTTTGATGATATTCTAATTTTTAGCAGAAATCAGGAAGAGCATATGGAGCACCTTAGGGGTGTTTTTGAGGTTCTGCGACAAGAGAAGCTATATGGCAACCTCAAAAAGTATCATTTTTGTCAGGATCGCATAGTCTTTCTTGGCTATGTTGTGTCACAACATGGAGTGGAAGTTGATGAGGAAAAGGTGAAAGCGATCAAGGAGTGGCCTGTTTTTACTAATGCATCTGAAGTAAGGAGTTTTCATGGCCTAGCATCCTTTTATCGGAGGTTTGTGAGGAACTTCAGCACTATTCTTGCTCCTATCACTGAATGCATCAAGAAAGGAGGAGAATTCAAATGGACTGAAGCAGCCCAAAGGAGCTTTGAGTTGATCAAGGAGAAGTTGAGTTCAGCACCCATTCTAGCTCTACTCGATTTTTTCAAGATTTTTGAGGTAGAATGTGATGCCTCCGGTGTGGGCATTGGAGCTGTTCTGATGCAAGAAGGGCGTCCCATAGCATATTTCAGTGGAAACTTGAATGGTGCAAGCTTGAGCTACTCTGTCTATGACAAAGAGTTCTACGCTCTGATTCGGGCTTTGGAGACTTGGCAACATTATTTATTGCCAAAGGAGTTCGTCATCCATACTGATCATGAGTCTTTGAAGCACTTGAAAGGACAAAGCAAGCTGAATCGTAGACATGCCAAGTGGATGGAATTCTTGGAAACCTTTCCTTATGTGATCAAATACAAAAAAAGAAATGTCAATATCGTGGCTGATGCACTTTCCAGGAGGTATGCTTTGATTTCATTGCTTAATGCTAAACTAATGGAATTTGAGTTGATTATAGATCGATACAAGGACGATCCAAAATTTGCAAATATTTATGAAGAGTGCGAGAAAGGAGCTGTAAATGGCTATTACAGGCATGACGGATACTTGTTTAAGTCAGGCCGGCTGTGCATTCCTAACAGTTCCATTCGAGAGCTTTTGGTGAGAGAAGCTCATGGTGGCGGATTGGCGGGTCATTTTGGAGAGAAGAAAACATTGGAGATGGTGAAAGAGCACTTTTATCGGCCAGCTATGATTCGTGATGTGCATTACGTCATTGAGAGGTGCGTTACCTGTAAGAAGGCGAAGAGCAAAGAGACTTCACAAGGATTGTATATGCCGCTACCTGTACCAGATCAACCATGGGTAGATTTGAGTATGGATTTTGTGCTTGGACTGCCAAGAACATAAAGGGGGAAGGATTCGATTTTGGTGGTTGTGGATCGATTCTCAAAAATATCTCATTTCGTGCCATGCCACAGAACCGATGATGCTTCACATGTTGCAGAATTATTTTTCAAAGAGATAGTACGTCTGCATGGTGTACCAAAGAGCATTGTGTCTGATCGAAATGTCAAGTTTTTGAGTTACTTTTGGAAGACCTTATGGAAGAAGCTTGGTACTAGATTGCTCTTCAGCATGACTTGCCACCCGCAAACCGATGGTCAGACCGAAGTGGTAAATCGTACCCTCTCTTCTTTGTTTCGCACTGTTGTTAACAAGAATATGAAGAATTGGGATGAGTGTTTGGCTTATGTTGAGTTTGCTTACAATCGTAGTATTCATAGCACTACTAAGCATTCTCCTTTTGAAGTGGTTTATGGGTTTAATCCTATCACCCCACTTGATTTGGCACCACTTCCAATCAGCGAAAGAGTTTGTATGGATGGGAAGAAGAAAGCTGAGTTGGTTAAGTCCATGCATAAGAGCATCAAGGAGCAGATTGAGAGGAAGAATGCGGCTTATGAGAAGGCAGCCAACAGAGGAAGAAAACAAGTTCGCTTGGCTCTAGGTGATCTTGTTTGGATACATCTTCGCAAAGAACGATTTCCAAACCAAAGAAAATCTAAGCTCATGCCGCGTGCTGATGGTCCATTCCGAGTTGTTGAGAAAGTGAATGACAATGCTTACAAGATTGAATTGCCTGGTGACTACAATGTGTCCGCTACATTCAATGTTCGAGATCTTTCTCCTTACTTGGAGGATAGTTTGGATGATGAGGAAGACTTGGATTTGAGGGCAAATTCTACTCAACAAGAGAAAAATGATGTGCACCATCATGAAGAAAGAGATGATCACATGCCATATATGGATCCAAGAGCCAAATTGATGATTTTGCTCACGTGCGTAGAAGCATGATCGGTGCGAATCAGATTTGGCAGGAATTTGAAAAAATTATTGCTTGGAAAAAGGGCCGAGTTTAGAAGCTTGTTTTGTTCTTCCTAATTCACCATGATCTCCAGCCACTATCATTTCCATAATAGCAAGACGTAATCAAGGTTGTTTTATTCTTCCTAATTCACCATGATCTCCAGCCACCATCATTTCCATAGTAGCAAGATGCAGCCAAAGTTATTTTGTTCTTCCTAATTCACCATGATCTCCAGCCACCATCATTTCCATAGTAGCAAGATACGGCCACTATCATTTTCTTTGTAGCAAGATATAGCCACCATCATTTCTATGATAGTCAAATTTTGTTATTTCCTTCCATTTACTGAATGTCTTATGTTCCCTCTCTTATCTATATAAAGGGAGGCGACCTATGTATTCAATCAGATTTCAATGAATGAAAATGAGTGTTGCTGATATCTCTTATCTAACCCCTGTGTGTTAGTGGCGAGTTATAAACCCTAGAACTTATCACTCACATTCTTCTTTTCTTGAGTGTGGCGTTCTACCCCTTTGTGATCTGATTGTGGCGATTTTCTTATCAATCAGATTTCAAAGGTTTCTTTTTTTTTTCTCTTTTTCTGTGCTCCAACCTTTATTCTTACCTACACAAGATAGTTATTTAGGCCTGGGCACATCATGTAGTGATTCAATTGACTCATATGACCTCTGTATATAATTGTCAAACATTCAATTTGCATGTGTTTAACAAGTGAATTATTTAAAATGTCATCACATTAGGTTGCACATCCATGTCAAGCTTGTGCAGCCTATTGAGTAATTGAGGCATTTTTCTAGATCACACTTATTGTTCATCAACATAACAAGAGATCATGACATTCCAAGCAATAAAGATCCCTCTTTTCCGTATGTTCAAAGAGTTCCCTAGGAAAATCAACTTCCCTTTGCATATGATTGTAAACCATTGCGATCCAAAACATCTTACTTCTCATTGGCATTTTGTTAAAAAAAAACTACCTCGGCAGTTCCATATCTTCTCAATTAGTGCACCCGCTTAGCATCCCCTTTCCAGAGATAAAGTTCTTTCTTGCATGCATTGGAATATGGCAGTAGTGTGGCCTATGTCCTTGGCCTTGGTATATCTTGAGACCAAATTCCAGGACCCCATGTTGCTTCCTAGAATCTTGTTGAAGACCCTCTAGGTGGTTTCTAACTCGTCTGATCTAAGTTGCTATTTCTACACTGGCATAGGGTCAATTAAATTATTTAATGTTTGATATGGCCCTGGAGGCTGTGCTTGTGGAGCTGGGCTTGGATCACTCCAGTGAGGGTTTGGAGGGGGAGCCAAGTGCAAGTCTTGATTGTTGTAGAGATGGTGAAGGGGTCAATGTGATGACCAGACCTCTCCATATGAGCATAGTGGGAATGGGAGTGGTAAATATGGCTTAGTTGGCAGGGGACTATGGGCCATGAGTTTATGAGGTGTCATTGGGTCTTGTTTGGTGTTTCTATAGTGGGTGTGGAGTGTGGAGAAGAAAATGCAATGGTTATGACCATTGAGATTTATTCTCTTAGCTGCTGGGAGACGAGCATTTGCTGATAGGATGGAGTGGTTTGTAAGTAAATTAATAAAAAAGATCAATGTGTCAGGAGATATTTAGAGTCCATATGGATTTATTCTGGGCATGTAATAAGAGAAACTTTGTGTGAATTTGGATATATAGTAATTTTCTTCACATAAAAGAAATACTGATACTGAGTTTAGAATCCTGCTTTCCATTGTCAAACAACTTGTTGGTCAAATAAAGATTTGGTCAATTGTGTGCAATGCAAACTTGTTAATTAATCCATCATTATGTCAATATCCAAATTGATGGAAAACTTGACCTCAAGTTCCTTCAAGCCAGCAGCATTTAGTTGATCTTTGCTGTGGCATTTTGTCCATGATGTTGATATTCATGTTGACTAAGTATTAAACTTAAATTGGTGGGATGAAGAGTCAGACTAGATCCAACCTGACTGACAAAATATCCAACCCTAAGCTATGCCAATCCAAAAATGAACCTGACCACCCAAATCTGGACTGACTGTACTTCAAATTATTCGACTCGAAACACAATTGACTTGGGTTGGATTGAATTGGGTTCTGTGTAGTCAGATTTCAGCATAACATTATTCTATGTTTATATTTGAGTTAGATTGAGTTTATGTTCAGGTTGTGCAGGGGTTCTAGCCACTCTGTACAATTTGCATTGGGCTTATCTTGAGTTGATCAAGCCTCCAGCTTAAACCCACCCAAAACTGCAATCAGGGAACTAATATTTTTTTACCTGGGCCATTCCAAGTTTTTCTTGGTGTTGTTCCAACCCCAATAAACCGCAAGTTGGATCAGGTCAGTTTTGGATTAACCTAGCCCTGGTTGCATTCTTAATGTGGATAAATGGTTCCCAGTCTTCTTTCCTGTCTTTTAAATATCCTTTGTTTGTCCTTAAAATTTTAAGGACCGCATAGTCAATTAGCTTTCAGAGCATTTATTTTTGCAATACATTATACATCTTCATGAATTCAGATCCCTGAGCAGAATATTCTACACACATTAATGGTTGCTTAATTAATATAACTATTTTCTTTCATAGCTTTACATAACATTTCCTACTTATGCAGGTCTAATAGTAGATTTACAGTAAATTTTTTAACAAGCATTGGGGAGTGGAATCTTGTTGTCTTCTGTGTGATAAATTTAACTTGCTGGCTGCAGGTTGTTTTGCCTGAAGGTTCGCAGGCTATTTCTGTTTCTGCTCCATTTCCTACCAAGCAATGGGAAGAGGTAACAAAAGCAACCTGAATCCTTTATAACTTTGTAAAATGTTGGATGAATTGTTTTCTTTGTTTCTCATCCTAGTACATAAGGGCTCTATTTTAAACATTGTTTGGTGAAACTGCAGATAAAATATTCACACCTGGACATCATTGGAAGACCTGTGGCTGTCCTGGAAAAGAATAATATTGTTCCTGAGCATAATTTGTATTTTCAGGTGGGTCTCTATTTTTCTTATCATTATGACTCAATGAGGACCTATTTTACTTTAAGTATATACATGCTATCTATTTAAGGTATTGATCTAGCATGATTATTATTTGTCTGAGTTAATTAAAAGCTCCGCATTTGTTTGGTGAACTATGATGGGTGGATGATTCCAAGCAACACTTCGAGTTTTGTTTAATTTGATAATGAAAAGACATAATTATATATACAAGAAAGCAAGGAGCAAAGCGTAGCTTTCCCACATACTCTTCCATTCCTCAAGAAATTTTTGAGGCTTGTTCCCCAAGAATTCCTTTCTTTCCTTTCCTTTTTTCTTTCTTTTCTTATCCCTTCCATTCTTTTCTTTTCCCTTTTTATTCTTCTTTCTCTTTCTGTTCTTTCTTCTTTCCTTCCTTTTTTTTCTTCCTCCCTTTCTTTCATTTTTCTTGCCTTTCACTTTTTGCTTTTCTTCATCTTTCCTTTCTTTCTTTCCTCTTACTTTTCTTCCCTTGTGGATGGGTTTTGGAGTTCTGACCCTGTCCTAGTTCTATTTTCTCACAGAAACGGCATGGCTGGGATGACCCCATCCCGTTGGGATGTAAAACCTTGCTCTTAACACTGATAAGCATCTCAGCAAAAATTTAAGAAAAAACACATGCTGAGCTCTCTTAGCCACAATCTATAGTCCATCCAGCAAATCTAACTCTCTTTTTCCCTTCTCTCTTAATCCTATCCTTAGTCGCTCGAATCTTCTTCCAATGGTAACACACCCACTTCGGAAACTTCCTAAGTGCTTCTTTATGTGATGTGTTTCTAAAATCTCAGCTTTGTGTACCAACACTTGCATTTGCCCTCACTTCTAATTTTGGCAAGTAGGAGCCAATCTACTTATCCAGAAAATCAAGCCCTCTTGCTCATTCATCCTTACCTCTTAACCCCATCTATCTCTTCACCAAACCCATCTTTCTATCTTTCTTTGCCCTTGTCATGTCTCTTTCTTGATCACTTTCCTCTTTTATCCCTCTTCTGTCTTTTCTTGATACAAGTGTCGAAAGCACATCCAAACCCTATAATTACACAAGTTTTTCATCTCAAGAGCTATATTTGCTTTGGCACGATAATTAGGGCAAGGCTTTCAAATTCCTTGAGATTTGAGGTACAAGAGGGATTGGCTAGAAGCAATTGCATGTTCAAGCTTTTATGATTTTTTTGATATATTCAAATTTTCAAAATAGTCATTGATTATTATGTTATGGGAAATCAAATGTCTTGTGGAAATTTAAATAATCCAGCCTACTAATTGATCTAGATCAGATTGCCCCATGGAAGCATTTTTCTTCATCTTGAGTATCAATGTCAATTATCTTCTTTTTTTGCAATTGTTGAGGAGTTGAAAGGAGAGTAGATTGTAGGTGGCTTGGGGCTTGTAAAGGTGTGAAAAGGATCAAGGAGGTGGGAATGAGAAGATGAAGAGAGGATGAAGAGAGAGCATGCAAATGCAGAGTTTATGAGGGTACAATAGGAATGCTGTTTTTATTTAGTTAGCCTTTTCTCAGAACCATAAAAGCCAATTTTCCCAGCAATTGTAGACACCTAGGTTGGCAAGAGCCAGTCAGGTTTGTGGTAGATTTGTCTAGGATAGAAGATGAGCTGCTTAGCACTGTTCTTATATATATATATATTATAATGGTATATGTTCTTGCTATATGCCATTGTACATATGCAGGTATAGGTGCACAGAAACATTTATTTCTATTCCATTTGTTTGGAAGGTAATCATTCTACTCGAACATATGCATGTGAAGATGCATGATCACGTGCCTTATATGTTGAATCATCATTGATATACAAGGAATATCTTTTTTGAACATATAATGACATTGTTCTCACGTATGGCTAATTGTACATTTTCTTTTTAATGCTTTTTGAGAACTTAGAGATGAAAATTTTGACTAATATCCGAGTTTCACTTGTTTGGTGTGACCAATTCTATACTCTATATTATCATAATCTAGGGTTGGAAGTGGGCTTGGGCTTTTGAGGTTCGTCAAACTTGGTTGACTTTGGGTTAGATATTGGGCCTAGGCCTGAGAAAGTTTAGGTCGAGTTCGGGCTTAGGTTCTAGAGCCCAAGGACTGCAAAACTGATCTTTACTGCTTGCTTCGAGATGTACTGTACTTAGTGACATGGAATTGAGTTGGTTTGCTTGTTTGGTTTGGGAATTGATTCGTATCGGTTCGAATGGAGTAGAACCATCTGGTTCTGCTTGGTACCAACATATATGGCTTGGTTTTGAGTGATACATGATAAAAGTGAATAAAAGGATCTGAAATTTGTCATAGTATGGGGTACATATTGTACCATATTGAATCTATACTTGGTACCTAGATTGCAGACTCAGGGCTTGACGAGGCTTGGCTTGTGATCCTAACCTTAACCCTGCTTCTATTCCCCCATGCCTCCCGCCCATTTGCATCTTTTTCTAGTACTTTGCCTTGTCCTCTCTCTGCTCCTGCTTTTCCCCCAATTTCTCTTCCTCGATGGCTACCCTCCCACCTCCCCTGTCCATCTCTTCCCCCCTGCCCTTGTTCTTCTTCCTTGGCGCTAGGGGTAGCAATTGGGTTAGGTCAAGTCGGATACGGGCTAGATCAAAAAATCATTAGCTTGAACCCTACCTCTTTATTGAACAGGTTAAAAATTCAGATTGAACCTGGCTTATTTATTAAACAGGTAATCCGATTTGACCTGCATAACCATATTTATTAATTGGATCAAGTCAGGTTAAACGAGAAATAGCTTAAGTAGGTTTTTAATGGGTTAAACAGATTAAGCGGGTTGGATTAAATAGGACATAAATAGATTAAGCAAGTTCAAAATAGGTTAGACATGTCTTAAACGGGTTAAATAGATTAAACGTGTTAAATGTGTTAAAAGGGTTACTAGACTCAAACTTTATCTGAATATTAAATGGGTTAGATGTCTAAAACCCAAATCCAACTCAAATACTAAACAAGTTAAATGGGTCAATTTGTTTATGATTCGAATCCTTTTAGCCCAAAAACAAACCTACTTGTGGTAGGTCGAACATGGGTTGGGTCATATTTTACCAGCCTTACCCAGCACCCCCCCAACACAACTAACCTTGTGCATTTTGCTCTTCATTGCTCTCTGTTTCCTCACTATGCTCTCACTGATCGTGCGCCTCCTCTCCCCCCTTGCATTCCTCCTGCTTGCCTCTCTAGCCTCCATTAAGAGCTTGCTTTCACTCTGCTCTTACCATACCAAGACTGGATTCAACTTTGGGTTGGGTCTTGGGCTTTGCAAAAAGGTTTCAGGCCTTGGGCCTAGCTTGATGCCTGAGATGTATGACTCTAGCTGGGCTCGAGCTGCATTGAAACCCGACCTACTTGGCCCATTTCCAACCCCACCATAATCTATCCTAACAAAATTTGTCTCATTTTTTTATGCTAGTGTTTCTTATTAAAGACAAGCTTTTAAAAACCATCAAGAAGTTTATTCCAATCTTTTCTTGCAGTTTCCTTTTTTATTCATATTCCATCTTTTATTGACTTATTAACACTATATAATATCCCTCATTACGGCTTTTAGATGTCACTTTACATCACCATCCATTTATTATCAATGTTCATTTACTTTTACCTTCTATGGGCGCATGCATAAAAAGGGTTAGATATGCTGATTGGCATAGATTATCACTTGGCAAGTAGGGATGGCATCGGGCCGGGTTTCTAACTACCCAAATCCAAACCCAAATATCCAATAAACTACCCAAATCTAGCCCAAACACTATCGGGACTGGGTTTTTTTTTGCCCAAACCCATCTCAATCAGGTATCAGGTAATTCGGATTTACCTGGTCCGAATCCAATTGAGTCACATTGAGCTTTTTTTTTTTCTGTCAACTCTAAAGTCATACTACCATTCCATAAATCATACATGCCTTAAACAAATAAAATTCAACAACACTTAGTTCATGTTCAATCAAAATAAAATTTAAACTGAAAAAACAAATACCCAGAAACAAATAAAAATATATCCAAAAGAGAACAAAAACAATCAATACCCAGAAATAAAATCTCAATTAAATTAACAAAAGACAAAAATACTGAAGAAACAATAACAAAAATGAAGCATGGACAGTAGAAAAGACTAAAAATATCATCAAATTATCCATCATTAGGGAAATAGAGGAGGCTGAAAGGACTAAAAATACCTCAAATGGAATTGGATTAATAGCTAACGAACGGCGGACTAATGGCTGATGGACTAACGATTGGCTGTGAAAGGAATAGCGGATGGACTAATGGACTGATGGTTGGCTGATGGACTGACAGCGGTGTCACTACTGACCAAAAGAAGGGATGATGGGATGGTTGGTGGATGGTGGTGTGGGTGTGGCCGACTAGCCATGTAGGACTCCGGGTGAGGAGGGTTTGGTTTGCTATTTTGTGCTTTGTGCTTGTCGGGTAGCGGCTGAAGAGAATAAGGGAGAGGGAGAAAGGGGGAATGAATTAATAAGTTAAGGTTTAGTAACTAGTAGATGGTGTTGATAAAATATATTTAATGTAATCTATATATATTTTAAAATACTAAAATAGTTGGATCGGGTTCAGATCGGGTATCGGATTGAGTGCATAACTATCTAGTTCCGACCCGAATCCAAAGTTAAGCATTCGGATTTTATCCAAACCCAGTCCAAATCCAATCAACGCATTGACTACCCAACCCAATCGGGTTGGGACGAGTCAGATGCCCGTGGGTTTGGATTTTGTTGCCATCTCTATTGACAAGCCAAGTTTGGATTGACATTTGGCATAATTGATTACTAATGTTTGCATGCCTAGTAGTCTGGTACTAATCATTGGTACATAGCACTTAAAATCTTGATAGAGCCTAGCCTATCATAGGGTGTGGAAAAACTATTCCTTCCCTCCAGCGCAAAGCAACATCTTAGTTTTGGTTTGGAGTTCATGTTGGCTTGGAATAAAGAGTAGCAATTGGTTGCAAGGAGTTAGTATTTGTTGCAAACGATGGTAACTAGAATGAGAGACACTAATAATAGTGGGTGGTGGTAGCAATTGGTAGTAATGATTAATGAAAAAAAGAAAGATGGGTGGTAAAAAGTAAGGCCGTGTTTGGCATCGTTGTCATCTTTCTTTTTTTTTTTTTTAAAAAAAAGAAATCTGAAAATAGGAATTGTATTTCCTTTTTATTTTAGATTTCTAACAACAAAAAATATGTTTGGATTGCTTTTTTTTTTTTAATTTTTTTTTGAGGGTCGGTGATGTGGCTGGCAATGCATGAGGAGAGAGGGCATGGGGCCAACAGCATGCTTGAGGACGAGGGAGAGCTTAATGTTGGATGGAGAAGTCATTGAGGGAGTGATAGAGGAAAAGTGGTGGTGGGGCTGGCGACGCTGTTGGGGATGAGGGATAGCTTGGCATCGGGTGGAAAGATGGCCGGCGAGACCTAGGGAACTGGTGTGGTTGGGCAGGGGCGACCAGGATGAGGGTGAGATTGGGCGGAAGAAGAGGGGTTGGGAGGAGAATGGTGAAACCCATTTTTTAAATTTGAAGTGAAAGTTTTTCACTTTCACTTTTTCCAAAAATAATGGAAGTTAAGTAAAACAGAAACATACACAAAGTAACCAAACATGTATTCTGCATTGGATTTTGTGTTTCTGTTTTTAGAAAAAAAGAGAACAAGTTACCAAACATGCCCTAAATTTGCATACATGTGTGTTAAGCATGAGTGCAACTGAGGATTAAAAGGGATGCGAATGGCTGTTATTTCCATCCAAGGTTTTCATCTTGGTAGAGTTTTCTATTGTCTGAATATTATTCACTCACTTTCTGATACATTTATACAATATCCACCTCCATTATCTCAACTGGTGTAATTTGATGTCTCCCAAGATAATTGTCAATAGTTCAAGATTTTTTTAAAAACTGTTATTATACTGTATATTAAAAACTAAAATTTAGGCCTAATATATTAGGAACTTACTTCAATCTCAGAAGCCTTTCATTTTGGTTGTGATAATCTATACAGTACTGCCTCATGGTATTGGTTACTTATAGATTTGGCAAGCACACTAGTCTTCCTAGACTTTTGTTTCCGTTATAATAGAAATTTTTGGTTTTGGGGAGGGTTTATATTATATTGGAATACCGACGTATTATAGAAAGCTTGACCCTCCTTCCCTCTCTAGCCTTCAAGCTTTTACATAGCCTGGGCAGGCATCTCGTTCTCCCTCTCAAACTCATGCATAAGACACCCCTAAACCCAACCACAGCCCAGAAGTACTGCTTTTAATGTTTAGCAAACAAAGCTGGAGTAGGCACGTGTGGTAGTTTGAAGAAATTAACACTACATGCTGTATTCATGAGTTTATTTAATTTTATTATTTTTTGGTTGTTGTGGAGGATCAGTAATTAGTGGAGGGTAAGTTATCTTTAACCTTAATATACAAAACTAAAGATGATGTCTTTAGTTATAGAACTTTCTCATGGACAACGAAAAAGGGAAATTACCATAAACACAAATCCCTCCACCCCACCCAAAAAAGCCTCTCATATCTCCCTCCTTCCTGAGTGTTTGAAACACCTAATGTTTCCCAATAAATCATGCCACTAGGCTTATAAGATTAATTGGTTTGGGTGATTTGAATTTTGGGCTTGTAAAGTGGGATTTGAAATTGTGAATGTTTGCGTCCAGGTTAACGTGCAATTAGAGGATGGAAGGAGGTTAGTGTTGGGTTGTGGCTCAGTCTAAAAACATTTTTCAAGACTAAGCCTGAGCCTAAGTTTGAACATGGCATGAGACCAAAATAAGCTCGATTACCTCTAGACCTGATTGATCAGATGGGAAGGGGAAGGAGATGGAACAAGTAGGTTGATGGGTCATTGGGCTGATGATGAAATCATTACATTAATGATTTGCTGGAGGAGATGAAGCTGGTGAGATCTGTAAAGGGGATGGAGATGAAACTTGAGACGATTGCTTGCATGGAAAGAACGACGACAAGGTTGTCAAACATTAGGACATGGGGGAAGGGAGTAAAGGATGTTGGAGATAGAGGAGGTAAGGACATGACCGGAGAAGAAGGGCATGATGGTGGGGAGATGGGTTGTGTTATTGGAGGTGGATGTTGAAGGGTGGTGGTAGTGGAGTTGGATATCAGGTGATTTGCTAGTGGAAGGAAGGTCATCATGGTCTGAGGTGGTGTCGGATGTTGGTGGGTATGAGGTAGGTAGGAAAGAGAGACTGACTTTCATTTAAAGTAAGAAAGATCCCAACCTTTCATCCAAAGGAAGGCTAGGTTTCATTATATTGATAATATGTGTAATACTATAATAGAAATATATCTATATATATTTAAAGTTTATAATTCAAGTTTCAAGCTGGGCTTGGGTTGGGCCAGTGCATAGTTGGACTTGGGCCGAAAAAATTGGCCTTAACTTTTAGGCTTGGCCCTAAATTGAACCTCTGAAAAAAGGGCCTGAAATCTGTACTCAAAGTTGGCATTGCCCAATGGGCTTGGGATGATCGGGCCTGGGATGGGGATAATAATTGATTGATGGAGAAGTCTTCTGGTTACCTGCATTAGAGCGCAGTTGTGGGAGGGAGAAGGAAAAATACCTTTTGTTTATTATTCCTGTTAGGTAGATGTCCTGGGTAATATTGCAGTTAAATGGATTGTTTTTGCATAATTTAAGTGCTAGCTCAAGTTAGGACATAGGGGATATTCTATCACTTTGTAGCATTTTTTAGCCATGGAGGGATATGGTGTTTGAGTAAGACATTGTATAATGGTCAGAAAACTGGGGTGATACGTATTGCACATCCATATAGAATCCCTATGCGAGAGACTCGAGTCTGAGTTCACATGTCCTGCTGGAGAAAGCATAGCCATCTACATGTCTCACATGCATCATATGTGCCAAAATTCAAATACTTGTGCTACTTTTGGTCTCCTTTGGCATATCATTCCTTCAATAAAAATACACGGACAGTGAGTCACATCCGCATGGGTCCAACCACTCTCCATGTTCTATTTTTACTCCCATTTTTATTAAAATACGTCCATTTAAGGGACAAACAAGGGAAGCACAACTCCCAAAATTTGGAGTGCAGTTATGAAGTTATATAACTCCTGACATTTCTGCAACAATGCATCCAGCATATATTCTACATTTCTTCCAAAGCCGATTCTTATGAATGTACTATATATTTTTTTTAAATTTAATCAGATAGGTTTCCCAATCATGTGTTCTTCTATGTAGGTATTGTGGTTTCCTGTATTTCTCACTGCAAGCAACTTCTTGCAAATAGATATCCAAGATGATCAAAAACTGTGCCTAGGAAAAATAGATTCAGTCATGCTACATTTCTTACATACTTAGGGTGTTGCTGTAATGTTATTTTCTATTTAGTTCATGAGGCAAAAATCTTATTTTTTTTTGAATAAAAATTCTTTAACTTTATTTGTTGCTAGTTTGTATTTTTCAGTTATATACTTTTGGTATAGGAAACATAGTAAGATAGTTGAGCATCATGCATTTTCTATTGGATTCTAATATGATTGTGATGCATTCAACTTTAAGTGCGGTGAATGACTGCTTACCAGTATTGCATTTATCTCACTTGCCCCAATATTAGGAGTAGATTTTTTTTTCCCTAACAATTGTTGAACTCGTTATTTAGCCTTGTTTGACGTGGGAGCACCTATGAAGAATGGACATGGATATGAGACATGGATATAGCACGATAGTAATACATCAATATGAGAAATCTTAAAAAATAGGATACAATTTGGCCAACAAGCATATGTATTTTAGAGATGCATGCATAACCGCATGCACGTATCTGAGCACACTTATATGTGTGTAATGTAAAAAAGTATCCATAAGGCATGGTAAGGCTAGCAAAATAATATAGTCCATGGTTTGCTATACCACCCTGTATCGGGTGATATGGGGAGTATGGTATTGTATCAGTATGCCGTACTGTCCCATACCGATACATCATACCATACTAACTCATATACCAGCACTATAATAGGATTTTATTGATACGGGATACGATACTGAGATGGCGAACCATACTTTATACAATAGCATCAAGTTTTACAAGCTTATTGTTTAGTCATCAATCCATAGATGCCAAACCATACTTCATATTTTTGATCTTAACATCATGGACTCCAAAACTGACCATTCAGAATTAAAAGGTTAAATTAGAAAGAAGAAAGTATGTCCCTCTCTAATTTTTGGAGTTACTGGGAAAGTGTGAAAGTATCTCTAGCAAGGTTCACTGTATCAATATTGAACCGAGACTCAGTATGGGGGGCATAATAGTCCACAAAACCAATCCTATAGTGGGCAATACTGGCACTATACCATCATGTTAGTGGTATGGTGTCTGGCATTGAGATGGCAAACCTTGATCTCAAATATAGTTGGGAAGTATTTGGACTATTTTTTCGAATTTGAAAATTGAATAAATGATGCAAGTTCAGATAGGTATCCAACAAGTATCTAACATGTATTGGTTTCTGATGCTGGATACAACATGTGATTTGAGGTGTCCGTGCTTCCTAAGTGGCTGCCATTTATCTGCCTATGCATTATCTCAAGATAGAAAGCCTCATGGTGATTTAAATTTCAATTTTACCTCAGTTCTTTTTATGTTGTTTGCATCTCAGCTAATAAACCTTGTGCAATGAGATGTTACACATATGAACCAAATATATCTCCACCTTTCCTGTTTTTCTATTGCATAAACTCGCCAACTCATCATGATTTATAAATGACGTCTTTCAGTGCAAGTTAAACAGTGAAACACCAATTTTCAACCATATCAGCTTGAATGCTGTTGCTTAGAAATGCATGTAGTTCTCAATGTCATAATTATTTTTTAAAGAATTTTGGAATATTTTTAATCAATGGAATCTGGTAATAGACCTATATCATGAAATTGTCAGTTTACGGTCATTTTACTTCCATCTTTGCTTACATGTTACAGAAATCTTTTGTTAATTCTCTTTAGTGACTTGTAGGTGTATTACAAGTTCAACAACCTGTCACTGCTTAGAGAGCCAATGATGCTGATTTTTGGCTTCTTCTTCCTATTCATTGCTTGCATTGTGTACATGCATACTGATATATCAATCTCCAAGTCTTCTGCTTCGTATCTGGCAAAACTGCAGTGGGATGAGGTAGGAAATTTAAACTTGATATCCTTGTCTTACAGATGCTTTTCTCTTCAGTATATTCCGAAATGTTTACTGAAATTGTTATGCATTCTTGTAAATTGCTACAGTCTTGCTGCTGCTAGCTATCTTTTGTTGCTAATGTACATTGTGTTCAAGCACTTTATTTGTTGGATGTAATTTGGTTGCAACTTATATGAAGTCATCGTGATTTATACTAGGAAAGTCAATCGGGTGATATCTTATGCAACTGATAGAAAAATTTTGTGAGAAGAGAACAAATACACAATCTTCATCACTTTGAAGGAATCTCGAAAGAGTAGCACAAGACAGTTTGGCGGGCATTATAAAAGAGATAGACTGAAAGGCTTATATTTATATGTTTTTTAGGACATTCAACAAAGACAATTATCAAATGTAGTTGTAGTGAGATAAGTGAATTTGAAACCACAATGGGACTGCAGTTCTCTCTTGTTCTCTTACAGTTGAATGATGATTTAAAAGAACAAGTGCTATGATACTTGTGCATGATGTGCTTTCTTATGGAATGATAGTTTTGATGCTAGACAGAGATTGGAGAAGGCTTTATACAGTAGAGCTATAGTGCATATCTAGTATTTTACTGGGTCTAGAAGTCAAATTGAGGCTTTGCTTAAAATTAGCCGCCAAGAGCAATCCAACGATAATTATGTCTGTTTGTTTGTATCTATTAAGGATAGTGGAAAAAAAGTGATGAAGACATGCTATTGTATGTGGAGACAAATAGCTGAAGCTGAAGATGGTTTAAGAAGCGACATATTCCTTGTAGGAGAACAAGTTTTCCTACAATGTTGTATGGTTAGGTTTCTGGACAGGAAAGGTGGTCTACACATAATGAGGATAAAAACAATAAACATAGAGTTCTCCAAATTTAAGAAAAAAGTGGTCCTGGCCAACTTATGGCTGAGGCCACCATAAAATAAGGGAGCTCAAGTATCCAGTCAGGAATCAGGGAAAAAGGGGAATACTTAGCTAACAGGCATTAAGATTTCTCAAATGATTTCTAGATGTTATTGGCAAAACTAAAATTGGTGACTGGACCATACCTGAGTTATTGTTCATGATATCTTGATCTGGTAACATGAAAAATTTTGGGGTGTAGAGTCTGGTGAGAGTGGGTTTGAATTCTTCAATGGCAAAGTGGACCTTTCAACATTATTTAGGTAGAGAGAAATCTTTTTATATATGCAATAATATACTTATTTGTTGTTTTTGTCTTTTTCATTTGACTGATGACTTTTTCGTTGAATAACACATATTATATTGGTTGTGTAAAATGGCAAAACAATAAATCGTATGACTTACGCAGAAGTGAGATTGAAAGAAATCTAATTTTTGCACTGTCAAAGATTATCAATTAAATAAATGGTTAAAGTATTAGCAATGCAGGTATGTTGTACCAGAATGCATCTGATGCCTTGGGTAAATGTCTTTGGCAGCCAATTTATGAGCACACTTCTAAGTATAACAACTAGAACTTTGGGAAGTATGAATTTCACAGGCTCTTCTGCTGTTGGACATAGTTCATTTAGTTATGCTAATGCAATGTGTTGCATGTTATGATTATGGTATCACATGTTGCGCTTGTGCTTCTCAGGAGCTTGCATTTTCCCTTGTTGACAATCTGCAAGCAAAATGGAAACCTGTGCAAATTGACATTTCTAAACTATTTTGCGATAGAATGATATTCTGGGTGTAGTCATATCTTAAATTATAGCACTACTTCATATAACGGCCATTGTAGTAGTTTGAGAGATCCCCTTACATTGTCATCTAGCTGTTATCTGGTCGTAACAACTTTTACATGGTGGGAAAAACTGCTGTTATTTGACACTCTTCATCTCCTTAGAATGATTTTTGTTAAATGTACCTCTCCATATCAATTC
This sequence comes from Elaeis guineensis, assembly GCF_000442705.2. Taxonomy (NCBI): domain Eukaryota; kingdom Viridiplantae; phylum Streptophyta; class Magnoliopsida; order Arecales; family Arecaceae; genus Elaeis; species Elaeis guineensis. Next base: position 116,996,639 of record NC_025996.2, read on the forward strand.
AAAATGCAGCATTTTATTTTGTGAATAATGGCAATCATTATCATGCTGTTATTCCACCATTATTATTGTCTGTTATTTCCTACTGTGATGACTAGCAGCAGCCATTGATGGTTATAACTGTAGAACAAAAGATTCCAGTCAAAGGTTGGACTGGATAAATAATTGCCACAATTTTTGATATAATGGCCCATGGTATTCTTTCGAGCTGTTAGTGAAACCTTAAGTTCCATGCCACGTGTGATTGGTGATGAGTAGGGATGTTCTGAACATGTAAAAAGGAAATGATTGTTAGGTACGATCTAAACATCTCAAGTCATGTTAAAGACAAAAAGTTGTGCTAAGAAATAAGTTCTAAACATATGCACAAAATTGAGATCTAAACCATGGGATAACCTAAATAGGTATTATGTAGGATTAAACAGAAGACAACAAAGACAAGTGTCTCAAAAAAGATTAGAAAGCTTTCAGTGAGAAATTGTATGAATTGGACCTTCCTAAATTAAATACTTGGTCTTAAGTATGTTTCAATCCTATTTATTAGTGGTTCAATCATGTACCAACCTGTATTTGCTTGTACTGTAGTTCGTCTATGTGATACACTAGTGTGAGCTGATAATTTCTGACTGATGGCAGAGTATTGATAAACAAACATGAATTTGAATTTTCCTATTATTTTATCCATAAACAATCATATCGTGTCTGTCTTCCTGGATCTCCTAATGCTGTGACAGGTTCCTTTTTCCTGTCATTATACCTGAGTATTCTTTAAGAATGTTTTCCAATGTTTATCTGGGAAGGTAGTTTCCTTATAGTATTTCCATTGTTCCTAATGTGTGGAAAAGTTCATTTTGACATTTTTTGTATCTCGAAACAGGTGCAGGCAACAGTTCAGCAGGTCCAGAATATTATCAGCCGCTCTTTGGCAGTCCATGACAGGCTGGAGGCATCATTACGAGATCTCTCAAGGACAGGAGATGTTCAATCCTGTAAGGCAGCCCGTAAAGCAGGTGATGGGCAGCTTAAAGAATTGGCCAAAGAATTGAAGCCCTTGTTGGGATTTTTGCAGTCATCTATGCAGGCTTCGCAGATATGGCCTAAGGTTTGATATGAGTTTGCTTTCCCTGCTATTTATGATCTTAGACAGGTCTATATAGGATTTCTGGCAATATACTGGAATGTTCAGGCCTCTTGGCACTGTTAAGATTGAATTAGTTCCTACCAAGAAATGTTCTTGCCTTGTAGTGTGGCAGTTTCTGACCCAACCTGCCAGCCCACACGCAAGTGGTGCAGGATAAGCAGGTTTTGTTGGCAAAAAGGGGGCCAGGTCAGAAATTGCTTAACCAAACTTAAAAATGGTTCAGGTTCAGGTTTGGAATCCTGACTTGTCTTACCTGTTTTGTCCTGTTAAATAATTACATTGGTCAACCTGACCTGATTATGTTGTTTTGAAGTCGTTAAACCCGTTTGGAACCTGTTTAACCTACTTGACCTGATCCGGTCTGTTTATTAAATAGGTTGTGCAAGTTGGGTCAGGTTACATGTTTAATAAACAGGTTAGGTTTAGTTTTGGATTTCTAACCTGTTTAGTAAATGGGTTGCATTTGGATTGACAAGTTTCCCCTCATACCCAATCTCTCAACCTGACCCGAGCCTGACATATTGCCACCCCTATCCCTATTGCTTTGCATGAAAAGTATGATATGTGGGGGCATAATTTTACCAATGCAAATAAATCTTGCCAGGTCACTGCTCTGGCAGTGTCTTGATGTCACCTGATCAGCTAGCAGTTTTCACAGTATCAGCCTGGAACTACCCCACTCAGGTTTGGTTTGTCATATCTATTCCTTTTGTGATTTTAGCAAAAAAGGAAAAAATCATGTTGAATCATTGCAGGTCTCAAGAGTGGACAATTAAGCAGTACTATATTTTTTGGTTAGATGGTAAATTGAAAGGGTACAGTTCACGGTAATGATGAAATCAAAGTTCTAAATTGAAAGGGTACAATTCATATTACTGATGAAATCAAAGTTCTGAAGTTCTCTGATAGGTGCTGTTTTCCCAATCGACTGATCCCTTTCACAATTTCTTTTTAAATTTTACGTGCATGTTGATATCTGATCTACATATTTCTGGAAAATTTCTGAGCACATAGGTGTGAGTGCATTGATTATTGTTGTAGGGCAATAGAACTTGCTTCAGCAAATGGTGCACAAGATGTCCTTTTTTCATTGTTGTACTCAATTGTACCATGTCATTCAACTTTCATAGATTACAAAAACGTGACATCAAATGCATATACTCTTTAGTCTTTATATGTAATAATATTCTTTGTTATTTTATTCTTCTATTACTTCTAGTATTAAATTCAATAAATTTATTAAGCTGTGCTTTGGTTGTAATGCTGTAGGTAGAGGATCTGGTAGTGAAGGAGAAAGAAATGCAAGAGAAGCTGATGCTGAGACACTCTACTGTAGTTGACTGCTTTGAGAAGAAGCTAGGTGGCCGAGAAATTGAGAATCGGATTGCTTCCCAGCAGCAGAAACTTTCAGCATTGAGGCAAGAGGTTGATGATCTTCTTGAGGTCATTGATGAGATCTAGATGAAATATCCATTACGTTATGAGTTTTAACCCTGTTGTGAGATCCGGCTTAGGAATTCTGGCGTGCTTTATAGGGTGTTTGAATGGTCTCTGAAAATGATCACTATATTTACCATCATGCTCTTCATTTGCATGCTTGCTGAAATATTTCCACACAAAACTTTTGCCTATTTAGCGTATTGAAAATGCCTTGTTAATGAACATTTTAAACTTCATCGGTTACTGAGAATCACACGTTTCTCACCTTCTATGTGATCCTGTGCGGTGCCACTTCTTTCTCCTGAGAAATATAGGACGGGTGAAACAGAAGCGGGTTACGCAAGGTACACTAATTATGGTGCTTGGAAATGGTGATTCCTTCAAATTGCACTTATTATGGCAGAATCAGATGTATGGCAACAACAGTTTTACAGTCTTAGATGCCCTATGGTAGTTTCGAAAACTAATATGTTTGAAGGTAATGCTGGATTTCAGATAGGAGGCTTCAATATTTTCAGTTGCTGACGGTCTGATCTGTTATCAATTTTCTATAAGCATTAGGTATTTCTAAAATGAACATGAGTTTGCTTGAGGCATCTTTTAGGGTTTTTTTTTTTTTTTTTTTTAAAATTAAATAAATAATTAATGTTGCCTTATCTTATTTCTTTATGCATTTGTTATCTACCTGGTGCCACATGCTTTTTCATATTTATATTTATATCTATATTGTTTGTTCCATAGTTTTTATCGGAAGAAAGAAAAAATAGAAAAATGCAACAGTGACATCAAATCTAACGGATGACCTTTCAGAATCAGGCTAAGGATGAAGGGGCCTCACGCCAGTGTGGCAGGTCCTCATAAACATCAGCACCAGGTTAACCCTCAATTTCCAGGGGTGTTTTTAAGGGCAGGTTTTGGTTTGTCATTGACAATTTGGTATTCCGATTTCTGCTGTTGAGAGATTCCTCATAGAACCTTTTGTGGATTTTCCCTTTTAAGGGCGGGTTAACCCTCAAGGTTTCGACATGCGTAATTCTCTAATATTTTCGGCCGAAAAAAATGGTGGAATTCCAACCCTTATTCTTAGAACAAAAAGCAAATTTTTTTGCTTAAAAATTTTATCACTGTGAAGGTTATTAATTGTTGGAGTGCAATCATTCTGCCATTGAATGTGACATATTTACTTTTAGGTTTTGAGTACGCTGCTTTTTGATCATTAAGCACTTGTAGTTTAGATACAGAGTTTGCTGCTCAGCAACGCTACAAACCGTAGAATATGTTGCTGATGGATAAAATTCCAAAATACATTCCATGGTTACGAAGGAAGATTAGATTAATGTATTGTCCACCTTACTCATGGCTACTTTGCTGATGAGCCTATGATTCATGGTTCAATTGTTTTACTAGCTATTATCATCACAGACATCGCGGAGCAAAATTTTTTTTTTGATGGCTTCTTATAAAGATAAATGATCTCTCCAGTAAAATGCGCACGCAAAGTCCGCTAAACCTTTTCAACAACTCCTTATCACAAATTACCCTAGCGTAATACCAAATCCCCATGTAGGATGTGTAAAAGTTTAAACGTAGTCCGACCCTTTGAGTCCACAAATCCACATTCTCAACCTTCCTTTTTACTTATAATGGTTTGCTGCTCAGAACCGCAACCACCCTTAAAGTATTATAATGTTTATTATTTTGCATATTCATAGTTTATATTTTTTATTATTTCCTTTTTACTTCATACTTTTATCTAAGTTATACATTTTCCTATATTTCTATTTTACTTTTTTGTCTTTTTATCGGCTATTATAACTTGTTATTTTATTTTATTGTTCATTTGATCTTTTATACAATATTTTGAATTCTATATTTTTCTTTTAATTTTTATTTATTTATACTTTTGATGCACTTTTTTGTTACTATTTTTACTCATATTTCTGAATTTTAGTTAATGCACTTTCTTATATTTTAATTTTTATATCCTTGGCATTAGATTGGGACATGATATTTTTAATGGAGGGATGATATAATTTTCTTGTTTCTTCTTTTATTATTATTTAAGTTCTTTAATGGTTTATATTCTTTTTTATTTTTTCCTTTAACGTGTCTTACAAAAGATGCTTATTCGTTAGTATGCAGTATATATTAAACTTTTGAGTAAGAACTGCTAATAATATTATAATTCATGTTAATTTACATGTTATTATTTTTATAAACTAATATTTTAATAAAATATTAGTCAGTTGCTTTGCTTTATTTTGTATCATAATCATAAATAGTTAAGTATAAATCCACAATTTATTTTTTATTTTATATAATAAATATTATTCATTAATTATAATAGAAAAATCATTTATTCCTTCTATTAGAATGATCATTCTTCCATTTATGAGTATTGTCATACCAACTATTGGAAGAGGGCAGCATAACTTGTTGCTTTGTTTCGTGCATTATTTTTTTTTTCGTATTTTTTTCCTTTTATCTGGATCCATGTTGAGGCTTCAAGATTTTTGGCCGTTGAATCCAAGGGCGTGTTGGATCTAGCAGCGCTCTATATTTAAGTGCAGTAAGATCAAAGATCTAGAGGCATGCATATAGGCCTAGTCCTTGACCAAGACACTTTTGAAGATGATCACGCTATATCTCTTCATTATCTTAATGAAGAGAGGGAGGGAGCTTGTCTCCTCTTCATCACAAAACTAAACATGTGCGATCCATAAGTTGATTGGAAAACAAAGTGTTGGAGTATTCATATTTTTTGTAGTCTTAGAAATGATCTTGTTAGATTTGCTCGTTTTCACAAATATTAGAAATAGACATCAACTAATTTATCAATAATGATGCATGTCCAAGATCCTTTTAATTATTTATTGATGGCATTTGGAGGGACCATTCTTGATTGTGTATCACATATACAAGAGAGTCTGTAGAGATAGTTTATTGATGAAATTGACTAGCTGAGGAAAATTGTTCAGATAAGGAACAGTTTCTCATATACGGAGCTGTCGGCTATGACCCAAGAAAAGTTATTAATACAAGTGATTACCTAAGAGAATATGGTAATTAGTGAAAAAAATTCCTACCAAAAATATGAAAAGGGTTAACTTTTTGCATAATAAGGAGGCAAGAAGACTTCATTTTAGACTCCATTACAACATCTTATAAGACTTAAAATAAAGTAGACTGGTATCTACAATGACTATGCTCTTTTAGGTTGTTTTTTTTCTGTTAGTTTTGCTTTCTAAAAATTCTTTCTACACAAAAGAAGCAGCCAGTGGTTTGGTTTTTCTAGCTTCTTATAAAATCATATGTTTGGCTTTTTCTTTTTGTAGAAGCACTTCTGGGATACGAAATTTTTTTTCAGAATGTATCTTCTTTTTTTTTTTTTCTTTTTTCTACTTTGAAAGTTATGAAAGGACTTTTCAAACCAACACAAGACATGACTTTAGCCTCTTAGTTCAGGATTACTTTTCTTCTCAGAGTAAAATTCTGACCTACTCTATTATGTCTCCTGATTTTCTCAATTATTTTATTTATCAAGTGTATCGACAGTGCGCAAATTTAGATGACAATGGCAAATCATTACCCTTCCTTTGGTCTAATTCTTCCTTTTGTGTTGCTTCTTAATTATTTTAAGTTCTTCTCCAATAAGCACAAGACAACCAGCTTGTCGGTCATGCTTAAGTGAATTTCATCATCTATTTTCTTTCCTTGGCTCAGGTTTTTTTTTTTTTTTCCAACCAAATCTCATCATTGTTGCATTTGCCATACTCTTTGGTGTATATAATTGAACTTTGCAATGTTTGTACTTGCTAGTGTAGATAACCAAACACTTCTAGCATCAACCATAAATGGAATGTAAAATTTAATTATGATCTTTCTCGGTTCTAATATTCTCATGAAAGTGAATGCACCGTTGCTATCTTCAATATAAATAGCTTCACCGCAGTTCACTGGATCCATGAGTGGTCCGCATACAAAATTGTATTATTCATGAGTTTTTGCAACTAATCAGTGGCATAATTTGTCAAAAAACAAAAAAAAGACAAGTTACAAACTGTTAACTGGCTTAAACCAAATAAAAAAGTAAAAGCATATGATCAAAAAAATATATGATTGATATTTTGAAATATTAAGTAGCAGTCTGATGTTTCTTTCAAATCATTATCTTTCAAGAAAAAACACAATAGCCAATGATTCTAGTACCTTTTCTTAGCCATATAAAGGATTAGCATATTTTTTGTTCGCTAGAATTTCAGGACATTCAACAGAGCCTTAATTCGGTATGCTTCTTTACCTGTCTTAGAAGGACTACGACATTATTGTTAAACTAAAGCAATCATCTGAGGTAAGATTGATCTGGATTGTTTAATTTAAAATAGTTAGTGTTACTGCAACTTTATTTAGTTAATATATTAGAGTTTTGCAATAATTTTATCAAAACAATACTCTTGATGCCTGATTTACATGTTAGGAGAAAAATGAAGACCGAGTATGTGAATGTGACCGAGGTTTAGGGTCCGGTTCTTAGAATCTTCATCATCTCTTTCCCTACCCTCTGTAGGTTGTCTGCTTGATCAGATAACAATAATTTGTCATATGAAGTCAACAGCATCCTAGAAAAGATTACAATTTTTGATAGAACAATTTTAAAATAAAAAATGGACCAACAAGCTTCTGTTTCACCAAATCAAAGTATGGAGACATTTCTCTAGATTAGGTGCAACATTATTGCTACTACCTTGAAATTACAGAGAAAGAACAAGGGTAGAAGGTATCTGCCTACAAGAGACCATGTGCATGCTTGCATAAAGTGAAGGCTCCTACTTTTCTTCCACCAATTATATCATAGCTACATGTATTTGTTAGGCGGTTGGATGCCATTTACTTTCCAATTTACAGAATGTGAAAGCTTGCATCCAACTCAAAAATTTGGATTTTTGTTTCAGATGTCACTTCTGGAAGTTCTCCTTTCAACATCAAGTGATAGTAGACTCCAATTGGTGCACCAATATGTTCCAACTTTAGTTAAAGGGTTTGGCCTGTCTGACGGTAGGCTCCAATTGAACACAGTGCTGACCCATCTGTCTCAATCTGTCTTGTCGAACTTTTTTGCTACATTGATTCCCCAAATTCAACAGATATGTGTAGAACATAACCAGTTATAGAAGATTCCCAGCTTGAACATATACTGAGGCAACATTAGACATTAATCTCAAGGGTTCTTTTACATGTGGCTTCCAAAGGGATGGCATTTGATCTCATTTTGAAATGCCAACGGTTACCATCACTTAATCTTGTTGATCATTACCATTGCATAGCATTTTTTTGGATGTTTTAGAAAGGAATCTGTTACATTGAAATGAATTCAGCTATCATGACTCTTAGGCCCATTCAACAAGAGCAAGTTGAATTGGAAGGCTGAGATAAAATGTCCAGTTTATAAGTCAAAAGCGTACAATGAGGCTTATGTAGACCATCTTCTTGTGTGAAGGCTGGCTGATGATCCTAGGCAAAAGCTTCAAATAGCAACTTGGTTCACATTTGAGATGAGTGTTAAGTGGCAAAGTTACATAGCGGAAGCAATGAGTGCCAAAGAGATCCACTCTCTCTTTTTGTTTCCTTGCTATTAAGATACCTTTATGAACTTATTGGTCTCCTTCAATAGAGAATCCTTAAAATGAGTTCATCTTTTGTAATTCTTTCCAAAAATGGAAAATCATTCTTCTAATGATTCCAGTATCCCACCCCTTCTTTCAGCTTTCAAGTACAGATGTTTCCCCCCTTGTTTTGGGAGAAATCACTTCATGTGATTTTGCATTCCATGCATGTGCATCATCAAATTCATAATTTTTCCTAACGAGCAAGAAAACCTTGAAGTTACCACAAAATACAACTTCTTTTCAACTACCAATGAAGCATTATAATGTCCTGTTTTTTGGAGACCAATCATAGTGGCTGGCATGCTCTTTCTTATGGCCAAGAGTTTAGGTCCTCTATTCATCATCTTTCCATATCATCTTGTGGAAATTATGGCCTGGACCCGGTCTACCAGCATCAGCTGTAGACCATGCTAATGATTGCATGCCACCTCAGCCATTTCTGCCACCTCAGATATTTACCTGTTTTTCCACTCTCAATCATACCTTATTAACAGTTGGGAAAGCAGAATAAAATAACATTTCCTTTTGAGTAAGTGAAGAAAAAAAAAACAAAAATACTTCAGTTGCTTTGCCCCTTCATGCCTCCTTGGGCTGCTGAGTTAAGGAACCTTGGTTAACTCTGCTGTTGTTGGGAATGAAGACTGATTTTTTTTCCTGAAAGTCTAATGTGACGAGCAATGATTGGCTCGGTCTACAGCTGATGCCATCAGAACGGTTCTCGTTAATAATTTCTCCCCATCTTGTGGTTGTTTCCTTTGTGGTAGTTATTGTGAGCTCCAAGGTACATTTAGAAGGCTAGCAATCAAATCCCTTATCCCTAGATGATGACTTTAGGATAAGGAAAGTACCAGCTTCAGTTGTAACTGTGAGAAGGATGTTCTGCTAGGAAGGTTCTCCAAATGGGAAATGATTAGTTCTGAAGGAACAACAGAGGGAAAAATTTGCCAGGTTAGATAGTGGAGTTGGTGAGGCATTATATCCCTTTGCACTTGAAAGGGATTAGTCATTGGGCGTGAGGCTACATGGTCTGATGGAAGATAAAGCTGGCCTTTTCCTTTCCACCAATTGAGGAGGGAACAAAAAAGGCCTGCGCAAGGTAGTTCAGCTGGTTGGCATTCATCTTTCCAAGTGAGAGTTGTTCAAGCCTGAGTGGTGGTGCATAACCAACATATTTTGGTAAATAAAAAGAGAGATTAATAAAAGAGGAGGTACTAGAAATATATAATGAGGAACTGGTCTTTGTGTATTTTATTACTAGATATTGATGTACTAATTGAAAGTGTTTTTTATGCGGAAGTTCTTTTTGGGATTTTCCTGATACAAGAAAGGAATTTCTATTGCTTGTTTAAGAAGTTGTTTTAAAAAACTTTAGAAATATCCATTTAGCATATGGTGGAGCTTGATGGGAGAGATGGGTTTGTGATAGTTTGCACCAAATTTGATGAGAAAGAATATTGATGTTGTGGAGTAGGAAACATGGATGTGCTCCCAGGATCAATTATAGATTGCAAAAAAAAAAAAAAAAAATAAAAGAAGAAAGAAAGAAAGAAAGAAAAAGAAAAAGAAAAAAAAAAAAGAAAGGCCAGAGATTTGTTATAGATTTCTTTCTCCTTTGTCTTTTTCTTTTTCCTTATAGTGCCATAGTCTCTAGCATTTCTTTATGATTATAGTGGATTATCACTTCTCGTCATCTAAAAATAGATAAGATTTAGTTAAAGTATATATTAGTCCCTTTGAAATGCATATGCTACTAGATAGGTTTGATTTGTTTTTTTTTTTTAATAATAAAAAAGAGTGAGAGGGAGCGACAGTGTAGCTATCACCTCTGGATATGGCCACGAGGGCCCCATTCCGCTGGAGAATATTTGATACGACAACTAAGATGGCCCAGCATACTCTCCGCATGGCTCAAACCTCATATGTAAGGGTGTGGGGTCAACGACCCATTCCAACTGGACTACCGTCTCAATGGTATCGATTTGATTTTTAGAAGCAATATGATGAAAACATTGCCGGCCCATCCATAGCTTGCTATCAACTATTTTGGATCTCAAATGAATAACCAAAGACTCCATCTGCCAATTTGAGAAACAAGGTTTACACCTTTGTTGGGGGTACCTTTTGAAATAGAAAGAAAATATGGTTTAAAGAAAATATCCTGGAGTAGTGGTAGTATCTCTCATTCAAATATATGGCACTAGCATTAAAAACAACATATCACTTCAATGCACAAAGCTTCTGTTGCTGCGGGGTCTAGAGAGAGTGAGATGTACGCAGCTTTAACTCTCGCGTGCGGAGAGGTTATTCTTATATTTCAAACCTATGATGCTCAGGTCATAGTGGAGCAACTTTACTGCTACGCCAGAGCCGGCCTTCTAAATACATGGCACCAGCACCACAAGGTAGGGAAAATTCAGTCCCCCACCGATGGCGGCCATCCTTTCTCTCATGTCCTGATAAGAGCAAATGATTGAAGGAAAAAAAAGAAAAAAAAGGTAAAGGAGAGAGAGCCACATACGACAATCATTATCAACGTTGGCAGATTCTGTGACAATAACATCACAGCCACTTACACCAATCACATTCACATTCACATTCTGCTAGAGAGAATTTGTGATGTTTCTTTTCGAGTTCTTTCATTTTCTTAATATCTTTGGTATCTCACTCCTTTTAGGCCTCTTGCCACTTGGATGATATTATTCCACCCAGTTGGTACCTCAGTGGATGTTCCTTTCATGTAAATCTGATTTGACGTTTGTGCGAAGGTGCAGAGATGTTAACAAGTGGAAAGGTTATTGTGATCCTGGACAAGATTTTCTGGTCTCAAAGAAAGGGAAAGACATGCCTAATAAACCTTTGCAAATGCAATGGAAAGCGGTGGGGAGCCACCACCCTGCCATTTCCTTCTGCGATCGCAGGGAGTTGCGTGGCAAACTGCTCCACTTGGCCAGCCATCCTCGGTCATTGTTTGGCAAAATTTTGTATCACGTAGACTCCAATATTTTCAGTTGGCCTTGCTTATTAAACAAAGAAAACAATGCAGAGGCTGCCTTGCTTAATAGTAAATTATCTTGGTTTTCTCTCTTGAAGAGGAGATTCTCGCAAACTTAAAAATCACTGACAAGGTATCATGTTCTTGATTCTGATTTATAAACAAAGAAACCAATTGCCATCTATGCAAGTTAAAAGATACGCAGTTCCAAAAGGGCCGGTGAGGATATTTCAAGTTTATTTCTTTTCCTTTTTTTTTTTTTTTTTAGCTTGGTTATCAAAAGCAATCAAACTGATCTTGATTCCATACGAATTGGATTGGCCTCTTCCACAAAGTTCTGAGCAATTTTTGCAAGATCAATTGAGGACTAAGTGTTAGCACTTCTCCCGGAGGTCTCGTCCGGCCACCACGTGACCACCACATTCCCTTTTTTCGACTACAGCTCATGTGATGGCCTGGCCCGAACAAGAATTCCAGCCCACCAAAAAGCCCAAAACGAAAAAAAAAAGAGAGAGAAGAAAACAGAGGGAGTCTTCTTCCTCCTCTCGCCGGCTCCCAATCGAAGTTGGAAACGATCTCCCTCTGGTCCTATTTAAGAAGGAGAACCCTTCTCTCTCCTCTCATCGAGAAATCTCGGAGCAAAACGGTAGAGATCGCCAGAAAATCCACCGCGGAAGACCGTCCCTGTGCCGTCCAATTACTCGCCGGAAAAGCTTCGCCGGCATCAGAGGTAAGCCTTCTCCCCTTCCTCTCTTCTCCCCTTTCCTTCCCGTGCCGATGTGCACGCTTGCCGGCGACCGGAGTCGTCGGATTTTGTTGTAGAAGAACCTCTATATTTTTACCATTTTTCTTTGATTTCCGACGCCGGTGGTCACCGCCGACCACCGGTTTGGCTCTCCTAGTGTTATCGAGTCGCTCCCCTCCTGCCGACGGCCGCCCCACACCGGCTGCGCCGCCGGTCGGAATTCCAACGAGGGGACCTCACGGTCCCCTGTTTTGGCCCAAAAGAAACCCACGGGAAAGAAGAAAAAAAAGAAGAAGAAGAAGGAAAAGAAAAAGAAAAAGAAAAGAAAAAGAAGAAAAAGAAAAGAAAAAGAAAAAAAAGAAAAGAAAAAGGGAAAAAAAAGAAAGAAAAAAATAAAATAATAATAATATAATAATATAATAAATAGAATTTTCTCTCCTCTCTCTTCCGTGAAAAAAAAAAAGAAAAGAAGAAGAAAAAAAATAATAAATTAATAAATAATGATATAAATAATAAAATGTGAGAAAGAGAGTTTCTCTCTCTTCCCTCTCTCTCTTCAGCCTGAACTAGTATTTTTTCTCTCTAAAATTGAACTTTCTCTCTCTACTTTCTCTCTCTAAAATTCTCTCTCTAGATTATTTCTCTCTCCTAAGATTTCTAGAATTTTGAGAAGAATGATGATGAATTTAAATGATCCTAGTGATGGATTTTTGATTTATGATCGTCGGACGGTACACCGACATCCACTTTGATCAGATCAGGTATTTTTAAGATTTTAATTTCTATAATTTTATTAAATTATTCATATGATAATTTTAGCATGATTTGATCTGATCGATCGGATTTGTTGAATCATATTGTCTGAAGAATTCAAGATGAGCTTTCTCTCTCCAGAATTTTCTGTCTCTTGATTGATTCTCTCTCTAAAAAGGTTAGTGAATGAAGAAATTTTTTTTAATAGTCCTGATCTGATTCTAATGAAGAACCCTGATCCATGGTTGTTGGGCAGTGTACTGGTACTTACCTCGATCAGATCCGATATTTATCAATTTAATTATCCATGATCCCGATTTAATCATATGATTTGATCATGTTGATTTCATCAATCGAGATATTGGACCAATCGTAATGTTGGATTGTGTCACCTGATCAATTCGAATTGTACCTCATGAATTCTCTCTCCTCTGATTTTCTCTCTCTACTTGATTTTATGAAATCGATGAAGAAACCTCGATCCTATCACTTCTTATTCAACTTGATCTGATAGTCAAACTTTGGATCGTTTAGGTCCTAATTAAATTTTGATTAGATAAAATTAGATGATCGGACCCAATCTAAACCATTAAAATATGGTATTCGTATTCTTTCTAATTATTGAAATTGATTCTGTATAGGATTGTAGATGTTTTATCATGGGATAAAATCTCTTCCATTGAATTGGGTAAGTTAAAGCTGGAGTATGGAACCGATCGAGCTATAATTATTCCTATTTTGTTTTTGAGAGACGATCTGGATAGCCTTGGTCTTCTGCTTTCATGTGAACAAAAGGAAGAAGTTGATTTGTTCAAGACTGGACAGGACTTTCTTTCCGACAACCAAGTGTGAAGCAGACTTCATCATCTCTGCACACTGTCTCATCTGCGAGCTCCTTCTTCTTTCGCTCCAGTTCCCATTTTCTTCCGCTAGTTGGACAATCAGCTGCGGTATCTTCTCTTTAAGATTCTTGATATAAACCGGGAGCCGACCCAGGCCCGTAGTGCTTCACGTCTAGATCCCCTTTCCCAAGTAACCAAATTCTACCAAGGTGAGAGGAATTATAATTGTGCAAGAAGGACCTGTTTGGAAAAACTAAAGGAACTCTAGAAGACACTTTATGATAGCTGCTATGTGGAAAAGTCCATAGGTGAAATGAAGGAGAAGGCTCTTCTGGTCGAAGGCCAATTACACTGATCTATGCATAAACTAAATAACATGCAAGCAAGAGAGAAGGCAAAAGTCAGTTAGTTTATAGCAGAGGAGACTCGATCGTCCCACTAGGAAGTCAAAGAGAAAGTATGCCCCACATAAAGTGGAACGAAATCTCCGTCTGGTTTAGGCTCGTGCTCGACCAAAGGGAAAGGGACCGTTAAGAGGTCGTACTATCCGTTAGGGAAGGAGAGCGGAAGTGAGGCTCGATCGATAAGGGAGAGGAAAGACAGGTCGATATCGCGATATGATCTATGAACAGAATTTTTAGAAGAAAATTTATAGAATTATGTGGATTTATTGGAATGCGTTCGAGGTAAGTAATGTTTCACTTTTTCTAGATTTATCAATAAATTATAATATATTTTTCTGACATGATTTGTGAAACGATGCATGAATTGGATGAATGGTATTTTGTTATGAAAATATCTTATTTGAAATGTTATGATGAAGCATGATTGAACATATTGATTCCATGATGCATTATATTGATCGATTTCGATACTACATGATTATATGTTTTATTATCGAAATTAGAATATAAAATATGATTTATGAAGAATTATGATATAAGAAATATTATGAATTGACAACCTGACTATGTAAAGGACCCCGCCAATGGGGGCATATATGTTGGCAATTGATTGTCCTGAGGGTTTATGTCACCAGCGAGACCAGCGACATGTCGCCAGAGAGACCAGCGACAAACCACCAGCGAGACCAACAGTTCCAAAGGACATGACTGCCAGATGATTTACAGTCTACCGCAAGCAGATACGCGGTATTATGACCCTGCCACAGAAAAAATATGGTCATAGCTCATGGTTGACGAAAAGAATTTAAGAACGAAAGAAATTAAAATTTGGAAAGAAACTTGAATTTTCGAAAAAGAAATGTATTTGACATGAATTATGTTGCATAATTGAAATTGATTTCGAATTGATGAACTCTATATGCTTATTTTCTATAAATGATGATTTACTTAAATGCCTGATGAAATCTGTTGAAAAGTGATCATTGCTTACTGGGCTGTCTAGCTCATTACCTCCTATTTTTCTTATTTTTACAGATGTTGAGGAATTAAGATGATACAAGATATGAATGGAAGAGTGATCAGAAGCAGAATTCCTATACTTTTATTTTAGGTTGAAAGTCTTATTGAATTTGATGTAAGGCCTATGAATCATTGTTGAATTTATTGAGATATTAAAGAAGAAATTTAGATCGTTATATTTTAGATTTTGAATTATTGACTAATTATTTCGCTGTTGTTTTAAGATAGCATGATAAGATGCCTTGTATGCTTATGGAAAGAGTTTTCTATAAGTATGTGGCGGTTGCCATGACTCTCGATTCATAATCTCAGATCGGGGGCATGACAATTAAAGTAGTATCAGAGCATAAGTGGATAAATTATGAAACATAGAATCAGATATAGAATGGGTGTAAGTGGATAGACACCAGGGACATTATAGTGTAGATCTTTGATGCTTGTAGTGGAAGAAATATTTATAAATTTTGATTAAACATTGAGATTATGTATAAAAAGATCGTAAGAGATTATGATATATGGAGTTTGAAATATGATGGATGATCTATTGATCATGATATGATTAGTTAGATCTTGATCGAAAGTAATCACAAAAGGATTGACATAAAATTTTATTATGCATTGTGGTTATTAATTTGATCATTGGTTATTCAAGTGAATCGTAAGTTTAAATTCGATGTGAGAATAATACTATGATATTACTTCTAGTTGAGAAGTTGACTATTATTGACAAGATAAAGATTTGACGATAAAATATTGTTCCAGGATGGAATAAGAAAAATCTTTTATGATGCTTGATTAGAATATTTATCGAAATTGAATTTGGTATGTAGATTATATATAAAGTGGCATATTAGGATGAATGCATATTTGAGGATATTGCAAAGAAATCTATTTCTTATTGATGAAATCGATTATGAGGTTGTAGAATATTCATCATAATGGAATCTTTAATCATCATCCTTAGATCTAAATAATGGATCTTATTATGTCTCTTGGAGACTACATGATGTGTATGAAATTTTAATTTAAAGATTTCGTATCTAAGTTGATCAAGAGATTTTCTGATATTATTGTTGAGGTTGTTAATGAAAAAAATTGATATCTTCAGATTAAGATAAAAGATCTGATTTATATTTATTTCAGATTAAGGGATCCATGTAAATTTATAATTTAAAAATTTTAGATTTAGGAATTGATATGGAGTTCCTTTGCTTTTGTTAACGAGGTCCCTAATTGAATCTACTATTAAATGGTGATTTGATTTTGAGGCTTGTATGATTGTTGTGAAAAGATACGTGATAGATATTAAAGATCTTGATTATAAAAATTTTAGAAAAAAATAATGATTTGAAGTTCTTATATATTCTGATTATATCCAAATTTGGTGGAGCATCGAAGGATTTTTTTTCATTGATTTGACTTATAAGAATTTTTGGTTTGGAAATAATCAAATTGAATTGATATGAGAATTAAGATTTGATTCATATGATGGTTTTAAATATGATATTGGACTCAAGGGTTAATCAAGATTATTGTACACTAGTAAAAGTATGAATGAGAATTGAAAGTTAATCTTTGATTTCAATTGAAATTTGAAATTTTAGGATAAAGAAATAATTTGATCAAATTTTTTTTGGTGAACCTAAGAAATTTTGATTGTTAGATCAGAGTGCGCAGCGGAAGCATGGTAATCTGGACTACTTTGAGTAAGTCAGGAATGTTGACCCTTGAGTTAAAGAATTATGATAGATGATATGGTTTGATACAAAAAATTTATTAATATTAGAAAGAATAATATTTTAAAATTTTAAATTATTTTTGGATATCCCTAATGTGATTTTCAAAAGTAGAGCTTCCACCTACTATGCTACAAAAATAATTAGCATCCTAATTCTAGGATGAGTGGACCTTTGATTTTTGATTTTAGATTTAGAATATTTAGAGATAAATTTTTTCTATCCTAGAATTAAATTTTATAATTCTCTATTTATTAGGAAGAATTTGAGATTGTTTATCGAATAATGATTTCGATCTTAGCTTATTATACTCAAATATTTATCTCCAGGGTATAATAAAATTTGAAGTTTGGACTCTTTTGATTATTATTATTTCTCTGACTAAATAAAAAATATGGAGATTATCTATTGATATGGATGATTGTTCTACAAAAGATGGATTGGAGTTATTTAATTTGATAATGAATCGATTAATTAAGAGTTGTTAATGTTTAGATAAAGAAAATTGATATACTTACTTCGAATAGAGACATTGATTTTGATTATAAGAAAAATATAATTTTGATTTAGATCAATTTTTGAGTTATTGATTTTTATTATGGAATGACTTAATGATAAAAATTTATTTCAAGAATTAGAATATTTAAGAGTTTGAGGATTTGAGTAAGAAAATTTTGATAACTAGAAATAGTAATATTGATTCAATCAACAATGGTGATATTGATCTTTATGAAATGACCTAATGATGAAGTTGTATCGAGAATAAAATATCAAAAATTTGAGAATGAGATTGAAATGATAAATCTTCAACCTTTGAAAGTACGAATAAGAGAAAATATTTTTGAATTTTGATTGATTGGGATATCATCAAATGATCACATAAGTATGTTTTTCCTATCTTATGATGGGTTGAAATTAAGAGTGGTAAATATTTTGAAATAAATAAAAAAAAAGAATGATGATGATGAATGAAGTTCTTATGCAAGAATAGAGACATTGATTTTCTTCTATTCACAAGAGATAGATTTGATTTTGATCTAATCATGAGGTATTGAACATAATCTTTTTTATAGAAAATGAGATCATATTTTCGAAATCTTGAAATATTAAAAATCTTTGAGATGTTGATCTTGATAAATAAGAAAATGGATGGTTTCATTTCAGATCAATATTTGATCTATTTACTTTTTCCTTATGGAATGATTTAAGAATGAATTTATATCAAGAATTAGAATATTGAAGTATTTGTGGATGAGATTCAAGTAAGAAACTATGAAGACTCGGGCAAGAAAAATTTTGATGATGAAATTTTTTTTAGAGGGGAAGAATGTGATGGCCTGGTTCGAACAAGAATTCTAGCCCACCAAAAAGCCCAAAATAAAAAAAAAAGAGAAGAAAACAGGGGAGAAGACTCCCGAAGGGAGTCTTCTTCCTCCTCTCGCCGGCTCCCAATCGGAGTCGGAAACGATCTCCCTCCAGTCCTATTTAAGGAGGAGAACCCTCCTCTCTCCTCTCATCGAGAAATTCTGGGGGAAAACGGTAGAGATCGCCGAAAAATCCACCGCGGAAGACCGTCCCTGTGCCGTCCAATTACTCACCGGAAAAGCTTCGCCGGTGTCGGAGGTAAGCCTCCTCCCCTTCCTCTCTTCTTCCTTTTCCTTTCCATGCTGATGTGCACGCTTGCCGGCGACCGGAGTCATCGGATTTTGTTGCAGAAGAACATCTATATTTTTACCATTTTTCTTTGATTTCCGGCGTCAGTGATCACCGCCGACCATCGGTTTGGCTCTCCTAGTGTCGTCGAGTCGCTCCCCTCCTATCGATGGCTGCCCCACGCTGGCTGCATCGCCGGTTGGAATTCCAACGAGGGGACCTCACGGTCCCCTATTTTGGCCCCAAAAGAAACCCACGGGAAAGAAGAAAAAAAAGAAGAAGAAGAAGAAGGAAAGAAAAAGAAAAAGAAAAGAAGAAGAAGGAAAAGAAAAGAAAAAGAAAAGAAAAAGAAGAAAAGAAAAGAAAAAAGAAAAGAAAAAAGAAAAAAAAGAAAGAAGAAAAATAAAATAATAATAATATAATAATATAATAAATAGGATTTTCTCTCCTCTCTCTTCCGTGAAGAAAAAAAAAGAAAAAAAAAGGAAAGAAAAGAAGAAGAAAAAAAAAATAAATTAATAAATAATGATATAAATAATAAAATATGAGAAAGAGAGTTTCTCTCTCTTTCCTCTCTCTCTTCAGCCTGAACTAGTATTTTCTCTCTCTAAAATTAGACTTTCTCTCTCTAGAATTCTCTCTCTAGATTATTTCTCTCTCCTAAGATTTTTAAAATTTTGAGAAGAATGATGATGAATTTAAACGATCCTAGTGATGAATTTTTGATCTATGATCGTCGGACGGTACACCGACATCCACTTTGATCAGATCAGATATTTTAAGATTTTAGTTTTATAATTTTATAAATTATCCACATGATAATCTTAGGCATGATTTGATCTGATCGATCAGATTTGTTGAATCATATTGTTTTGAAGAATTCAAGATGAGCTTTTCTCTCTCTAGAATTTTCTCTCTTGATTGATTCTCTCTCTAAAAAGGTTAGTGAATGAAGAAATTTTTTTAATATCCTGATCTGATTCTAATGAAGAATCCTGATCCATGGTGTTGGGCAGTGTACTGGTACTTATCTCGATCAGATCCGATATTTATCAATTTAATTATCCATGATCCCGATTTAATCATATTGATTTGATCATGTTGATTTCATCAATCAGATATTGGACCAATCATAATGTTGGATTGTGTCACCTGATCAATTCGAATTGTACCTCATAAATTCTCTCTCCTTTGATTTTCTCTCTCTACTTGATTTTATGAAATCGATGAAGAAACCTCGATCCTATCACTTCTTATTCAACTTGATCTGGTAGTCAAACTTTGGATCGTTTAGGTCCTAATTAGATTTTGATTAGATAAAATTAGATGATCGGATCCAATCTAAACCATTAAAATATGGTATTCGTATTCTTTCTAATTATTGAAATTGATTATGTATAGGATTGTAGATGTTTGATCATGGGATATCGCGATATGATCTATGAACAAATTTTTGGAAGAAAATTATAGAATTATGTGGATTTATTGGAATACGTTCGAGGTAAGTAATGTTTCACTTTTTTTAGATTTATCGATAAATTATAATATATTTTTCTGACATGATTTGTGAAACGATGCATGAATTGGATGAATGGTATTTTGTTATGAAAATATCTTATTTGAAATGTTATGATGAAGCATGATTGAACATATTGATTCCATGATGCATTATATGATTGATTTCGATACTACATGATTATATATTTTATTATCAAAATTAGAATATAAATATGATTTATGAAGAATTATGATATAAGAAAACATTATGAATTGACAACCTGACTATGTAAAGGACCCCCCAATGGGGGCATATAAGTTGGCAATTGATTGTCCTGAGGGTTTATGTCGCCAGCGAGACCAGTGACATGTCGCCAAAGAGACCAGCGACAAACCATCCAGCGAGACCAGCGGTTCCAAAGGACATAGCTGCCAGATGATTCGTAGCCTACCGCAAGCAGATACGCGGTATTATGACCCTGTCACAGAAAAAATATGGTCATAGCTCATGGTTGACGAAAAGAATTTAAGAACGAAAGAAATTGAAATTTAGAAAGAAACTTGAATTTTCGAAAAAGAAATGTATTGGCATGAATTATGTTGCATAATTGAAATTGATTTCGAATTGATGAACTCTATATGCTTATTTTCTATAAATGATGATTTACTTAAATCCTGATGAAATCTGTTGAAAAGTGATCATTACTTACTGGGCTGTCTAGCTCATTACCTCCTATTTTTATTGTTTTTACAGATGTTGAGGAATTAAGATGATACAAGATATGAATGGAAGAGTGATCAGAAGCAGAATCTCTATACTTTTATTTTAGGTTGAAAGTCTTATTGAATTTGATGTAAGGCCTATGATCATTGTTGAATTTATTAAGATATTAAAGAAGAAATTTAGATCGTTATATTTTGGATTTTGAATTATTGACTAATTATTCCGCTGTTGTTTTAAGATAGCATGATAAGATGCCTTGCATGCTTATGGGAAAAGTTTCTATAAGTATGCGGTGGTTGCCATGACCCTCGATTCACAATCTCGGATCGGGGGCGTGACAGCTCAACAGCCAAAGCTAGATCAGCTCTCCAGTGGCAACCGCTATCAGCCATCGTGCATTAGATCAAGGCATTAGTCATATCTCTATTATGAAGTTAAACATATGCAAAAAGTAGGGATGGTTAAATTGTGAACCAAGATGCCAAGCAAGAATGATGGTAGAACTGATCTCCAGCATAAGTTGTCAAATTGCATCATAACTGTATGAAATTTCTTTTATAAGCAAGGATAACATCTATAAACTGTAATGGTAGTGGTGCTGCATGTAATACAAGTTTAATGGCTTTTGGAGGAGTGTATATATAATGTTTTCTGTAATAACTTGCAGGTTTATAAGATCCCGAATTTGTGATATCCAAGGATGGCCAAGAGGATGACTCAACACTCGAGTAGCCTTTGGATGTGAAAAGAAATTCTTCTCTTGCTATCAACTGTTAGAAGATGCCAAGCCAGATACTTCACTGCATTAGTTGATCGTGACACCTTGATTTTGCAAAGTTAATGGCATATGAGAAAGAAGCCAAAACATATGACCTATCTCAGGGAAAGAGTCTCAAGAGAAATGGTAAAAAAAGACACACACACATGCTGTCATACCCCCGACCTAAGATCATGAGCTCGAGGTCATGACAACTACTGCATACTTATAGGAAACTCTCTCACAAATATGCAAAATATCTTTCATACTATTATGAAACAACAATGGAATAATTAGTCAATAATTTAAATTCAAAACTTAACAATCTAAATTTCAAATTTAATATCTCAATAAATTCAACAATATTCAATAAATCTTATATCAAATTCAATAAGATTTTCAATCTAAAATAAAAGTATCGAGGCTTTGCTTTTAATCACTCTCCCATGCATATTTTTATATCATCTTAGTTTCTCAAGATTTGTAAAAATAGTAAATATAGTGAAGGAAGTTTTCTGCCGTGCGCACCGGATCCTAATAAAAAATTATCGCAGTGGAAGGGATCTGATCCGACACGCACGTGTATGAGATTGTATCTCATACATTCAGGTTGAGATCATGATTTTAAGATCTAAGATTAAAATACAAAATAAAAAATATGAAGATCACATCTTCACCTTTGCATGGGTAGCTATACACTGCGATTGATGATCGTGGTAAATCTTGAGGTTTCTCGTATAGCCATATACATATCTGACCTCTACAGATATCCACTTGGGATTGATCTGGGACTGTCCTCTTCGATTTGGAACCTCCATCTCCATGATGGATCAGCATGCGCTTTGATCAGCGATCAACTCTTGATCCTAGGTCTTTGGATCAACACTTGATCGTAGATCTAATTTCTCTCTTCTCTTGTGTAGATCTGGATCTTCTCTTCCTTGGTGTAGATCTACATCAATATGTAGATCAGCCCTCAAAACCCTTGAGTGTGGAAGATAGGATGCCCAACAATTGGGCATGAGAACCAAAGCACCCAACTACTTGGGTGTGAGAGATCAAGAGCAAGAGAGAGAGAGAGGAGGTGGCGTGAAGACATCTGGGGTGTGAGAGAGGGGGCGCCAATCATATTGGCATGAGATGGGGCATGGATCGCAAAAAGAGGGCACTCCATAAGTCTTTGGCGTGAAAACAATTTTCATCCTTCCACTGAGATCTCAACACTAAGGATTTAAATAGAAGAGGAGTCTTGGGCTTTATAACTTTGACAGGTCAAAGACTTAAAGCACAAGGACTCTACTTCTCAAGTTAGGCACCTTCCCTTTTAATTTCACACCAACATTGAGTGCACGCCCCTCTCTCCTTAGAAAACCCTAGGCACCAAGAATTATTCAGATAGGTGTGCACCCCTGGATCTTATCTAGAAGGGGGCGCATGCCCCCTCTTATTTCTCATGGTAAAATATGGGGTGGCACCAACACAATTGGTGCCCCTTTCTTTCCAAGTGTCCACACCCAATGTTAGTTAAGATGAGGGCCAACTCTTAATCCTCATCCAAATGAATGCATTGACTTGATCAAAATCCCTATCTAATAGGGAGTCTAAGTCCAAAGAGGAATTGGGTTTAATCATGTGCTAGCATGATTTTCTAAATCCAATAGGATTTTACCAAATCTAAAACCCAATAGGAACTTTACAAGCCCAATTGATCAATCCTAGACCAAATTTCTTATTTGTGTGACCCCATAGGTTTAATTCTATCTGATAGTGAGATATATTATGATCTCCATTATTAATTTCATTGAAACATCTTTTAATAGATTGAAACAATTTCAATTCAGCTAATTAAGAATTATTCGATCATCAAAATAATTTTTATTAATCTTACAATCCACCAGTGATATCTAGTAGTATGTGGTGGTAATCCAGAAAAACTGAATAATAAATCTCTAGGTGTAGTTACCGTGTGATTCGGTCCTTCTATCATGAATCCCGATAAGACAGAGATTATGGATAACTCGTCAAATCTCATTGCTTGTCATATGTAATATTCAATCAACTTGAGTTTATATGTGAAATCTTATAAAAATTCTTTTCCATCATTCACACTATCATGGTCATAGATTTTTGAACTCAATCTCATGAATAATATAGGACTATTTACTATCAAGGTCGATAGATCTCATTTAGATGCACACCCTACTACAATGAACCTACTGTAGCCAACATATACTATATGATTCTGAATGATTAGATAATCAAGTTTTATGCAATCAAACTACAGCAGCTCCAGTATGAATAGTCGAGGCACTGTAGGTCTAAGGACTACTCACCCCACTGTAGCATCGAGTATATCACTAATGAGTGGATAGACATCCATGTGACTACTTGTGTTGGTCATACTTGGTACCATTATTTTCTAACAATCACCTACACTCTCGCTTCAATATCTTCATACTGTAGACTCGAGATTCGTCTATCCAGAGAAAAATGATCTATGCACCAATCTCATTGGATTAATCACTGTCCTTATGATGATCCATCGATCAGGAGCATTTAGGAATTAATCACCAATGACACATATCTCAAATTCTCAAGTTTGAGAATATATATCATCATTATTAATTCTTTGGACAATATATGGACACATGACAACACAAATAAAAAATTAATCCTATTTTATTTATTTAATTATAAAACTATGCCACTAGAAAGCTAACACATGTCAATGAACTTGGCTTTTAGGACATATATCTAACAATCTTCCACTTGTACTAAAGCCAATTGACCATAAATCTAAGCCCAATCTTTTCAAGATGAGTTTTAGCTTTTAGCTGGCTCAACAGCTTAATCAGCAGGTCTACCACATTCTCCGTAGAGTCTACTCTTTACACATTGATAAACTTCTTCTCGAGGTATTCATGAATCAGATAGAATCATTGCTCTATGTGTTTAGACTTCTGATGAGACCTTGATTCCTTAGCCAGAGCTATGGTACCAATGTTATCACAATAGAGTGATATGACATCTCATGTCATCACTCCAAGCTCTGCAACAAATTTTACGAACCAAAATTCTTCCTAAGCACCCTCAAGAAGCAGTGATGAACTCTACCTCCTTGGTGGAACTGTAATGAATGATTGTTTGAAACTCTTCCAATATACTGCACCATCATAATATAGGAATACACATCCTAATGTAGATTTTCTATCATTGATCTATGTATATCCCAAAACTCTAAATTCTTCTCCTCCAAGAACATATCCTTTAGTGCTTCTTAAGTACATAAGGATATTCTTCACAGATATCCAATGCTCTCAATCTAGATTCGATTGATATCTGCTCGTGATACTCATAGCAAGAGATATATCAAGTTATGGACATACTGTACATGAGGCTCCCTATTGTAAAAACATAAGGGATCTAGCTTATGCGCTCCATCTCCTCAGAAGAGCACATCATCTTGGAGAGATGAACTCCATGCCTAATGGGTAACAATTTTCTTTTGGAGTTCTCCATGCTGAACCCCTTTAGTACTTTCTCTGTGCATAATTTCTATGATAGACCAAGCATTCTCTTAGATTTATCTCTATAGACCTTTATTTTTGAATATAGGATGCTTCTCCTAGATCTTTCATAAAGAATTTATTCGATAACCAGACCTTAACCGAGGTCAGCATGGGAACAATATTTTCAATTAGGAGGATGCCATCCGTGTATAATACGAGGAATGTCATAGCACTCCCATTGACCTTCTTAAAGACACATGGTTCTTCTTCATTCTTGATAAAATCAAATATTTTGATCGCATCATGAAAACCAGTATTCCAACTCTGAGATGCTTGCTAGTCTATAAATGGACTTTTGCAGTTTGTAGAACTTATGATCTCCATCACTGGAAGTGAATCCAGAGGCTGCTTCATATAAATATCTTTCAAAGATATCCATTTAGGAAAGCAGTCTTTATATCCATCTATCATTTTTCAAGATCGATGACTATCATCACCTCATAATATTTTTCGAAATCATCTCCATGTTCTCTATCTCCCATAAGAAATATTTTCTATGCATCCTCTATAAGTATACCTTGTACCTTTCAGGAGGATGGAAGATCCTATTTGATCTACGAGATGGAGGAGGTATACTATCTACTGGCTTAATGGGTTCTATAAGTTCTATAACTCGTTGCTTATCAGAGACTCTCTCTTTGAGCCCTATTTATCTTCTACTATTTTCATCGTGGATAAACTATTTTTCCAAAAAAATAGTGAAGAAAAAAATACCGATTCATAATCGGATCATCAGGGAGCATCTAAAAATTTTTGTATAATAAGCTAACAAAGATTTTATCTTTTACTTGATACGCAGCGGAATAGGGATGAAATCCCTAAAGAATTCTGAATCCAAAACCTTGCAAAGGTTTGAACATACAAACCCTCTACTTCGCATGCATGTTAAGCTTTGCAGAAAAATGGGATGAAGCCACAGATCCTCATTTCTTCTCAAGACAACAAGGAAGAGAGGAAGAAAAACTTTGGTGTGACGCTTCACACCTGGAAGTGGGATGCCAAGGGGCCTTCATGCCAAGGGGTTTGACGCCTAAAATCCACATGCCAAGGAGAGGGACTGGTTTCTTCTTCTTATCTCTCTCTTTCTCACCTTAGCACATAATCTAATTGTTATCCTTTGATAGTTAAAGATCTTTCCTATTTATAGATGATATCACATGACCCAATAGACTAGGAGTCCTAATTCAAATCAGCTTTGAATTAATCCTTCTCTTATCTAACAAAGAATCGTGTTTGAGTTAGGATAGGCACCTAACTAGGCACCCTTATGCACCCACGCCTACACTCAGGAGGGGGACAGCAAAATCAGCACCCTACCCTTCTTTGGTCGGCCATGAGGAGAGAGAGTCCCAATAAAAATAGACTCTAAAGATACTTCACTGCATTAGTTGATCGTGACACCTTAATTTTGCAAAGCTAATGGCACATAAGAAAGAAGCCAAAACATATGACCTATCTCAAGGAAAGAGTCTCGAGAGAAATGGTAAAAAAAGACACACACACACACACAGTCATGCCCCCGACCTAAGATCGTAAGTCGGAGGTCATGGTAACTACTGCATACTTATAGAAACTCTCCCACAAACATGCAAGGCATCTTATCATGCTATCATAAAGCAATAATGAAATAATTAGTCAATAATTTAAGTTCAAAACTTAACAATCTAAATTCTAACTTTAATATCTTAATAAATTTAATAATATTCAATAAATCTTATATCAAATTCAATAAGACTTTCAATCTAAAATAAAAGTATCGAGGCTCTGCTTTTAATCACTCTCCCATACATATTTTTATATCATCTTAGTTTCTCAAGATCTGTAAAAATAGTAAACATAGTAAAGAAAGTTTTTTGCTACACATGTCGAATCTCGATCAAAAATTATTACAGTAGAAGGGATCCGATCCGACACGCATGTGTATGAGATCATATCTCATATGTCCAAATCAGGATCATAATTTTAAGATCTAAAATTAAAATATAAAATAAAAAATATAAAGATCACATCTTCACCTTTGCGTAGGTAGCTATTCACCGTGATTGATGATCATGATAAATCTTGAGGTTCCTCTGGAGCTGTACACATGTCGGACCACTACAGGTATCCACTCAGAATTGATCTGGATCTATCCTCTTCGATTTGGATCCTTCATCTCCATGACGGATCAGCATACACTTTGATCAGTATCAACTCTTGATCCTGATCATT